>NC_057811.1:333601339-333766550 GCF_018294505.1 Triticum aestivum | reverse complement strand
GGCGGCGGGGCTAGATGCGGCGGCGGCGGCGGCTTCTCCGGCGGCGGTGATGGCGAAAACGGAGAGGGGGGGCGCTAGAGGCTTGGGGAAGGGGCACCGAGGCGGAGGCGAGCTCCCGTGGCGTGGCCGGACTCCGGCGGCGTGGGGAAGAAGGAGAGGTCGCGGCGGGGTGGGCCGTCGGCTGGGCCTTTGGCCCAGTCGGCGCGGGTGTCTTTTTTTTTAAAGTTCCGCGAAGAAAATTGCATAGAAAAATAAATAAAAATCAGAAAAATATGAAATAAATTTTCCCCGTCTAGTTAGAAAATCTAGAGTAGGGTGAACATTTTTTAAAATAAAAAATAAACATTTTGAAAACATGCATATTTTTAAATGCAATAAAAATTGCAAATAAAATCCAATAAATTCCAAATAATGATTTTAACATTTTTCCTCCAGTATTTCAATTGTTTTGGAGAAGTCATATTTTCTCCTCTCGTTTATTTTAAAAATGAAATATATTTTTTCGGAGAGAAAAATAATTAAAATCCCAATCCTTGTTTGAAAAATCAAATAAGAAAATTCGAGAAAATCCCCAACTCTCTCCGAGGGTCCTTGAGTTGCTTAGGATTTATCGAGGATTTGTCAAAATGCAATAAAACATGATATGCAATGATGATCTATGTATAACATTCCAAATTGAAAATTTGGGATGTTACAGGTACTCACCACGTCGTCCCCCAACCAGCTGGATCGGGCCGAGGACCCCCCACGGCGGTTCATTCATGGGCCACTTTGGGCAGCCCATGCCGCATACAAGGAGGTTTCCACAAGACTTGGCGCACATGCCAAGGACTCTCCAAAACCCTAGGCCTCTGGTGCATATATAAACCGAGGCCAGGCTAGTCAATAGACAATCTCATATTCATTACTAAAATCTCGTGGTAGATACATGTACTCTTTACTACACCCCTTATGAACACAATCAAAAGCAGCATGTAGGGTATTATCTCTTCGAGAGAGCCCGAAGCTGGGTAAAATCTCGTGTCCATGTTACCATTGCTCCAAGACGCCTGGCTTAGGACCCCTACTACGAGATACGCCGGATATAGAACCGACATTGGTGCTTTCATTGAGAGCCTGCTAGGTGATCGACACGGATCGATGTGATGATCATGTGATATTTTTTCGGTTAGACCTACTCCATGTATATTACCTCTTTTTGCAAAATTGCTGGTTCCGCGTCATGCTACTTTATTCGCAGAAGGAGATCAAGAAATTCTCTAGCGGCGGTGGCCTTCTCCACTACCTACCAAACCATCAAATCCGAGGTGTGTTGCTGGCAGCACACCCAAAAGCGATCGAGGCAATCCGGCCAGCGGCGCTAGTCACGCACGCACAATACACTAGGCCGGCATGTACTCATTTATGCGGAAACACACAGGGAGATTCCCTCCTTCCTTTTCTTTTTATATTATTTAGTGAAGTCTTTTGCACTAGTGGTTTGTCCTGTGCATATTTCACATACGAGATTTACTTGACCCGAGCGTGAGGAGTAGTACTATGCTACTACTACTTGCTAACCTCCGCATGAGATGTTAAGATCTCCTGTGTCGTATTGATTTTAACCTGATGACTAATTGCTACAACATTCGCTGTTGTTGCACCAGATTGCAGTATGGCCTATATAACGGTGCAGTCTTATCCGCGGTCCGACGAACGCAACATCTGAAACTCGAACCACCCTGTGATTTCGGGCTTTTTCACGCCTTCACTGCATGACGCCGGCGCCCAACATCAACATCGACTTCGGCGCCAGATACTGGTGGCCCATGCAGGCCATCAAGGCGGCAAGAGGCCTGGCGACCGAACTCTGTCCCAGTGTTGGAGACGCGTGTCAAGCCTACACGATCAGTGCCAGACTCATATGCTGGCTGGATGGGAACTCACCTGCCAGAAAAGGAAATCTGACCCGTGGTAATCCAGCGAGGAGACTGCGCAGCGCTAGCACTGCCCATGCAGAACAGCGCACAGGGGCCAACCAGAATTCGGATCGATGGCAACACACAGGGAGATCCGATCCTTTTTTTTGCTTTATTCATTATTTAATTATACATGGAAATAGTCTGCGCTTTGGACTAGTGGTTTACTTTTCCATCTACTTTTCATGTATCACAATTAATGGTCTACACCCCTCACGTACTAGCATGGGTATGATCAAAAGTGTGCTAATTATTTCACAATTCGGAGCCGGGATTCTTATCAGCAGATAGACGGACACTGCCGGCGCGACACGGTCTACACCGTGTGTTGAAACTTCGTCACGACATCGGCGTAATGCCTCAAAACTGTCGTCGCTCAAGCTCCGACCTACATCGACGCCACTGCATTGCTGATTCGACCTCAACGCACAGGCTATATTCCTTGAATTACTTACTTCGCTTAAGTTAATTAAGGAGAAGAGCATTTTTAAAAAGGAGGTATATTATTCTTATCTTTACTTGTTAGTACTTTTGTCTGGCACTATTTTATGTGCACAGGTAAACCGACGTCGACTGGTCTACGTCGTCACCTCGGCTTTGCCGCACCGTCGTTTCTCCGAACCAACATCCACATCGCCGACCTGTTTGTGACACATCGGCTGACGATGGGGCTCCGGGTATCGCCCTGCCGACCTGCGCCCTATGAATTTAGGCTTCGTCGTGCCCTCACTGTGGCATTAATGACCCGCGTCGACACCGTCCTCGGCACCCAGGCTATACTCATTGAATTATCAACTTCGCATAAATAAACTATGCAATTTTTTTATTGTTATCATTTTTGGTTTGCACTATTTTATCTGTGCAGGCAATTTACTTAGACCGGGCCGCGCTGTCACCTCCGTCGACCAAATTGTGTTGTCACCTTGACACGCTGCCCTGTGTTGCCAACCCCGCGTCGTCGCTTCATCAACCCGGTCGGAGACTCCGGTGTCACCCGCCGACCTGCTCCATCACCGCGGCCGGATTGGAGGTTTCACCACTTTGGAATGCCGAGCTCTTCGCTCGGCCACCTCGGGCTTGGTGGCTAGGACCTCGGCCAGGCCGAGGACTGCGAACCTTGTCGGATCTGTCACAGATCAATGGGCGTCTTTGTCCCGCCACAAGCTCGAATCGCGTCATCAACACCGAGCACATTAACCAGCTAAGTCACTTACATGCTAAAAAACTTTCAGTTTTAAAATTTGTTTGGTTCGACCAAGCATTATACTTTTTGGCAAAAAGTTGTTTGTGAAAAAGTTCCTTATCAAAACTTTGTTTGTGACACACAAATTCAAATACCCGTTTATTTGGGGGCTTCCTTTAGGAAGCCTTTCCTCTTGCATATGATTATACTTGTATGGCTTCGTTCCTTGTTCGTGTATTACGCCACAATATGCACCATGTTGACTTAAGTGTTCCGCAAGCTGGGTTGCCTTACTCCCGTGTTTACCCCTACGTTCCCGATTGTTCGGCTAGGGAGTAAAGGGAGCACCTCTGCGATTGTCACGATTGGGTCATCCGAGCTCGGACCTCAGACTGGGTGAAGCCGAAAGCTAGCGCTCTTATTGTTTTCAATCATGGTCGGCACACAACGGAACTCATGAGTACAAAAAATCTATTGCACAAGTCTCATAGTAACAATGAGCAACCGAAGAAAGGTATCGGTGGGGGTACTATTTTCTTCGAAGATGCTTCTTACACTTCGTCAGTAATATAGCATAAGTTCCCTGAGCGCGCTTTGTCTGTTACAGCCTTATGGCCTGATTGTCTGGTTATCGGAAACACCGTCGATATTCTCGACAGGTGGAGTACATAACACTTTTTGGCCCTTGACCGAAGAGGGAGAAGCCGACGGTCGGTTAAGACGCATTTAAAGTTCGGGTGAACACAAATATGATATACATACTTCGGTACATACAATCATTATACATAAAATTCTTTTAGCCAAGTCACTCGGGGGCTCTTAAATTAGTATGAGCTGTTTTATAATAAATGTTTTCTTCTTGGTCGTTGCAAAATCTTTTTCTATCACTCCTTTTTTTGACGCGAGTGTATGGTCAATAGCCGGGGAGCCTAGTTTCTCTCTCAAAGCCGTTCGAGTTTAGTTCGCTAGATTGGCCTAACGAGCAGTATTCCGCCTTCGGGATAGGAGGTTACAGCCGTGGGCTGACCCGCTTGAGGTCTTGAGATCGGATGTGTCATATTAATGCACGACAGAAGCACAAAATTTTTAAGACCAATTTTTGGATTGGCACCTGATACGTCTCCAACGTATCTATAATTTTTGATTGTTCCATGCTATATTATATTCTGTTTTGGACATTAATGGGCTTTATTATACACTTTTATATTATTTTTGGGACTAACCTATTAACTGGAGGCCCAGCCTAGAATTGCTGTTTTTTGCCTATTTCAGAGTTTCGCACAAAAAGAATATCAAACGGAGTCCAAACGGAATGAAACCTTCGGGAACGTGATTTTTGGAACGAACGTGATCCAGAGGACTTGGACCCTACGTCAAGACATCAACCAGGAGGGCACGAGGTAGGGGGGTGCGCCTACCCCCTGGGCGCGCCCTCCACCCTTGTGGGCCCCACGTTGTTCCACCGACGTACTTCTTCCTCCTATATATACCTACGTACCCCCAAACTACCAGATACGGAGCCAAAAACCTAATTCCACCGCCGCAACCTTCTGTACACGTGAGATCCCATCTTGGGGCCTTTTCCGGAGCTCTGCCGGAGGGGGCATCGATCATGGAGGGCTTCTACATCAACACCATAGCCTCTCCGATGATGGGTGAGTAGTTTACCTCAGACCTTCGGGTCCATAGTTATTAGCTAGATGGCTTCTTCTCTCTTTTTGGATCTCAATACAATGTTCTCCCCCTCTCTTGTGGAGATCTATTCGATGTAATCTTCTTTTGTGGTGTGTTTGTTGAGACCGACGAATTTTGGGTTTATGATCAAGTTTATCTATGAACAATATTTGAATCTTCTCTGAATTCTTTTATGTATGATTGGTTATCTTTGCAAGTCTCTTCGAATTATCAGTTTGGTTTGGCCTACTAGATTGATCTTTCTTGCAATGGGAGAAGTGCTTAGCTTTGGGTTCAATCTTGCGGTGTCCTTTCCCAGTGACAGTAGGGGCAGCGAGGCACGTATTGTATTGTTGCCATCGAGGATAACAAGATGGGGTTTATATCATATTGCATGAGTTTATCCCTCTACATCCTTTCATCTTGCTTAAAGCGTTACTCTGTTCTTATGAACTTAATACTCTAGATGCATGCTGGATAGCGGTCGATGTGTGGAGTAATAGTAGTAGATGCAGGCAGGAGTCGGTCTACTTGTCTCGGACGTGATGCCTATATACATGATCATACCTAGATATTCTCATAACTATGCTCAATTCTATCAATTGCTCAACAGTAATTTGTTCACCCACCGTAATACTTATGCTCTCGAGAGAAGCCTCTAGTGAAACCTATGGCCCCCGGGTCTATTTTCCATCATATTAATCTCCCGTCAACAAGTTATTTCTAGCGTTTTTATTTTGCTTTCTTTACTTTGCATCTTTATCATAAAAATACCAAAAATATTATCTTATCATATCTACCAGATCTCACTCTCGTAAGTGACCGTGAAGGGATTGACAACCCCTTTTATTGCGTTGGTTGCGAGGATTTATTTGTTTGTGTAGGTGCGAGAGACTTGTGTGTGGCCTCCTACTGGATTGATACCTTGGTTCTCAAAAACTGAGGGAAATACTTACGCTACTTTGTTGCATCACCCTTTCCTCTTCAAGGGAAAACCAACACAGTGCTCAAGAGGTAGCAGCACCGAACACTTGATCTAGTTCGGACGTCAAGTTTCTACTGAAGTTTTTTGGTTTTCCAAGCCTATGGCACTTTTAAACTATTTGTGTGTTTCCAGCGTAAGTCTCGCACAACGCCGGACACCTTTAGAGATACGGCAAAAACATTCTCGGATATTGCTATATATGCATCGGTTTCGAATTGTGTCTTTGGTAAATAGTTGGGTTGACTGGCTCTTGTGCTTGCCTCCTACATTCCGCTTTGTTCGGCTAGGTGTGCAGAGGGAGAACCACTGCGATTGTGCTTCCAGCTCACATGGTTAAGCGCCTCAGTGGAGAAAGCCGAAAACTGACTGTCACAATAAGTGTAAACTGGTCAGCGATCCGATGACTGTGTTAAACTATAAGATCGATGGAGGTCACCCCGTGTTAAGCGACGGGCCGTTCATAATATTGGCCGAAGTGTTAACGGCTGGACATCGGCTGTCGCCGAACATTAACCGGGGGCTAATATTTGGCCTCCCAACTTTAAGCTCCTATGACTAAGTGAAAGTTATAAAGTCCGCATATCTAATTGCCTTGTTTCCGGTAACACAACCGCCTTCGGGCATGGAGACGTCGGCTAAGGGTTGTTTGTTATTGCGGAAACACTCTGCGTAGCATCTACAAGGGGGTGGAAGCCGACGATGGGCCACTTTCAACTGATAAACGATCGCAATGGAGTCAAAATAAACATAGCATCGGCATTTGTATTTAATATACAAGGGCTGCCTTCCGTAATCATCGTTATAAAGCCATAAATATGCGTCAATTTGACTTAAGATTTTGGCCAAGCTGGGTTGCCTGGCTCCTGTGCTTACCCTACGTTCCCGATTGTTCGGCTAGGCGGTAAAGGGAGCACCTCTGTGATTATTACTACCGGGTCATCCGAGTTAGTACCTCAGAGTGGGTGAAGCCGAAAGCTAGCAATCTTAAAGGATCACATTGGTCGGCAACGACGGAAGTGAAAATTTTGGTTCATCAATACCATAGAGTTCGGGAACTTTCCCTGAACTAAATCCTCAATATTTTCCTCCCACATTGATCGGAGGTGAGGTTTCATGATCATGATAAGCATGACGACCCAAAGAAAGGAACTGATAGCGGGACTATTTTCTTTGGAAGATGTTTCTTACGTTAAAATGTAATATAGCATATCTCTCCGTGTACCTTTGTTTATAAAACCGCATGGCCGGATTGCCTTGTTTTCCATAAATCTTTGCCCTTATAACGGCTTTATAAAGTAGGACAAACACTCCCCGGCTACTGGCCGAGGAAGTTGAAGCCGATGATCGGTCAGCAAAGTGTTGTACAATGCGGATCCGAGCATTAATGATGTAAAGTATTTGGATACATAGAATCATTACACATAAAAATGCAAGTGAAATCCATTTACTGCAATCCATCTTTTAAACCCCTTGGGGCTTACCTTGGCGAGCTCGGATTTCGACCAGCTCTAAGCTCCTCTAAGAGATCTATATTTTCTTTCCGAGAAGTTTGTGTTAAACACAACAAAATTTTCTGTCAAAATGATATCAATCCTTAATTCGGCCACCCGTGCCCACATTAAGGCTCGGGGGCTACTGGGCTTCCCGCTCATTATTTATAAATATTAAAGGGGCACATCGATCCCCTGATCTGGTGTTGCCACCTGACCAGTGGCTCGGGGGCTACTGCATAGACAATCCAATGCAGAAAATTTAAAGTGCAATATAGTTTTCGAGGAGATTATGATCCTCAGGTTGGTCGACCACACCCAACCTGAGTCTCGAGGACTTTGCACACCGCTTTTTGTGTCCCGAAGTATTCTGCCGAGCTAGGAGTTGATCCTCAGGACGATTTTATGAATCAACCCGAGTCTCAGGGGCTACTGGGATCAGCGGTCTTGTGTCATCCTTCAGGTGCATCTCGGGTTTTAGACCGATACACACCTTGAGGGCTACTGGCTATATATCTCGGCAGAGAATAAATTGCACCAATCAAAAATATTGACAAAAAATCGGCCTGCAGTCGGGGTGGTGCACCACCTCGGAAGCAGTCCGGCATAAAGCTCGGGAGCCGGCTGGCTCCATAGAGGGCATTTCCGGCATTAAGCTCGGCTAAACTCCTTCAACTTTTTTGAACCAAGGTGATTCATGACACCTCGAATACAGTCCAGCGCAGGAGCTCGGATGCAGTTCAGCGTTGGAGCTCGGCTGTAACAATACTCTTCGGATACAGTCCGGCGGTGGAGCTCGGATACATTCCGGCATTGGAGTTCGGAAGCGGTCCAGCGTTGGTGCTCGGCTGCAAAAGATACCTCGAATGCAGTCCGGTGTTGGAGCTCGGACGCAAGAGGACACTGCCGCCCGGGAACAACTTCAAACCCGAGGTGTGGCATAAAAATAACATGGCATTGATAAAGGCCGGAAACTTAAAGGGGCTCCTCGGATACCCGACGTGTAAACTCTTCGGATGCACTTCGGCGATCCTCAAGATCGAAGATGAGAAGATTTGTTGAACCAGTTTTCAAGACCGACGACCGAAGATGAAGAACAGTTCGGAAGAATCGAGGAGCGTCCCCAACTTGAAGACCGGTTCAGGGGGCTACTGACGGTGTCATGGACTAGGGGGTACTCACCACGTCGTCCCCCCCCAGCTGGATCGGGCCGAGGACCCCCACGGCGGTTTGTTCATGGGCCACTTCGGGCAGCCCATGCCGCATACAAGGAGGTTTCCACAAGACTTGGCGCCCAAGCCAAGGACTCTCCAAAACCCTAGGCCTCCGGTGCATATAAACCGAGGCCAGGCTAGTCAATAGACAATCTCATATTCATTACTACAATCTCGTGGTAGATACATGTACTTTGTACTACACCCCATATGAACACAATCAAAAGCAGCATGTAGGGTATTATCTCTTCGAGAGAGCCCGAAACAGGGTAAAATCCCGTGTCCATGTTACCATCGCTCCAAGCGCCTGGCTTAGGACCCCTACTACGAGATACGCCGGATATAGAACCGACACAGGGGGATACAGAAGATGCTCAACGCGACGAACTGATGTCAGAGGCGGCCTCCCGCGAGGAGGACCGCCGAATCCAATAAATGCTTTGTGTTGGAACTACCGCGGTTTGGGCAACCCCGCGACAGTTCGTGAAGTCCGTGATCTCACGGCTAAATTTGCCCCGGCCGTGCTATGCCTAGTAGAAACTCAATTGTCGAGTGCATGTGTCGAGATTTTAGCACAATCTTTCGGTTTTGATAGATCTTTTGCAGTTAGTAGTCCGGGGAGGAGCGGAGGTCTTGTTATTTTTTGGAATGATTCAATAAAATTAGAAGTTACAGGCTACTCGAAGTATCATATAGACACTAGTATATCAGATCTTGGACCTTATCCATGGAGGTTAACATGTGTGTACGGAGAAGCACAGGTGTTGGAAAGATACAAAACATGGGACACTCTATGTTCTATTTCAGGATCTTCAACGCTGCCTTGGGTAGCGCTCGGAGATTTCAATGAAGTTCTTACCCAGTCAGAACATTAAGGAGTAAACTTGAGAGGACAAGGTCAGATGGATGGATTCAGGGACCCCCTGGATATTTGTGGCTTGCTGGATTTGGGCCACAAAGGGAGATGGTGGACTTTTGAGAAAAGGGTTGCGGGCGGGACATATACAAGAGTCCGTTTTGACTGGGCAATCGCAGATGCAGCGTGGAGTTCTGCTTTTCCTTTTGCTGAAGTTAGAAACGAGACGACAACATGCTCAGGTCATGGGCCTATAGTTCTTAAGTTAACCGATGAGGAGGATACCAGGAGGAAGGCGAAGAGCTTCAAGTATGAAGTTATGTGGGAGAGACATCCAGAGCTACACTTCTTCGTAGAAACAACTTGGAATGGCAAACCAAAGGGGTTTTCGGCAATGGAGGTCAGGGACAAGCTAGAGAATCTCAGCGAAAACTTGCACAGCTGGGATAGGCACACGTTTGGCAATGTAAAGAAAGAGACCAAACAACTCACTAGAGAACTGGAGACTTTAAAGAACTTGCCAGGACGGACAGAACCGAGCCATCTTGAAATCAAGGTAGTTGACAGGCTGGTCGAGTAATACCACAGAGAAGAGATCCCGAGTAGACAGCGGTCGCGAGTATACTGGCTTACTTATGGAGACAGTAACACGAAATATTTCCAACAAATAACTTCGATGAGGAGGAGGAAGAACAAAATCACGGCCCTGGCTAGGCCGGATGGACAAATAACGGAAGATGTAGGGGAGCTGGAAGTGCTGGCAACCGAGTTTTATAAAGGGCTCTACACTTCCGAGGGGTGTAACAACATGAAGTGTTGGATTCGGTTTCGGTGAAGGTTACGAATGATATGCGGGCACAATTGGACGCAGTGTATACAGAAGAGGAGGTCAGCGCTCTATCAAATGTTTCCTACGAAGGCGCCGGGTCCTGATGGTTTCCCGGCGCAATTTTTTCAAAAACATTGGCGTGTTTGTGGGGAAGAAGTCACTAAGGCCGTCCTGGCGATCGTGGAGGGGAATGAGAGTGCGGAAGGCATCAACCAAACTTATCTGGTCTTAATACCGAAGGTAAAAAACCCTTCCCTCTTATCACAGTTCCGACCGATAAGTTTATGCAATGTGCTTTATAAGATAGCTTCCAAAGTTATCGCCAACCGCCTGAAGTCTGTACTCCCCGAGATAATTTCAGCAGAACAGTCGGCCTTTGTGCCAGGCCGCTTGATTACGGATAATATCATTGTAGCCTATGAGTGCTTGCATTTTATGAAGCGTAACAAAGCAATCAAACACAGACATTGTGCTCTTAAATTGGATATGATGAAAGCATATGACAGGTTGGAGTGGGATTACTTAAGAGCAATAATGTTGAAACTGGGTTTTTTCTCAGAGATGGGTTGATATTGTCATGAACATGGTCACATCAGTTTCATATTCGGTTTTATTTAATGGAAAGAAGTTGGAGGAGTTCAGACCGAGCAGAGGAATTCGTCAGGGAGATCCTATCTCCCCTTACCTGTTCTTATTGGCAGCGGAGGGCCTTTCAGGCCTCTTGAAAATTTTAAGTCAGTCATCTCAACTGGGTGGGAAACAAGTGGCGCCCTCGGCACCACCCGTTAATCACTTGTTGTTCGCGGATGATAGCCCGCTGTTCTTTAAAGCAACTGGATTAGGGGCGAACGAGGTGTCAAACCTGCTGGAGAACTATTGCCAGGCTTCAGGTCAGAGAATCAACCCTACGAAGTCTTCTATCTTTTTTAGTAAGGGGTGACCAACCACTATTAAAGGTGAGATTAAAAACATCCTTAATGTTCCCAATGAATCTTTGAACGAAAAGTACCTAGGGATGCCTTCTGATATAGGTACATCTAAGAATGGGGCTTTTAAGTATTTGAAAGATAGGCTATGGAGCAAGGTGAAGGGTTGGATGGAAAAATGCTTGTCATCTCAAGGAAAGGAAGTTCTAGTGAAATCAGTGGCATAAGCAGTGCCAGTTTTCTCAATGTCATGTTTCAAGTTACCAAGGCGCTATGTGAGCACCTAAACAAGTTGATAAGACAGTTTTGGTGGGGCAGCAAGGAGGGTAAAAGAAAACCAGCTTGGGTTTCCTGGAAGTCTATGACTCAGCCAAAATTTATGGGAGGGCTAGGGTTTCGTGATTTTGAGCTATTCAACCTAGCTCTCCTGGCCAGACAGTCCTGGAGACTTCTACAGCAACCAGATTCTTTGTGTGCGAGAATATTGAAGGCAGTTTACTACCCTCAAAACACAATTCTGGAAGCTGAACTTGGCAACCGGCCATCACAGGTATGACATGATATTATGGAGGGGAGAGATGTCCTTAAGCAAGGGATCATAAGAAGAATTGGAGATGGTTCAACAACGAGAATTTGGACGGATAACTGGATACCAAGGATCGCTACTATGAGGCCGTTAGCTTGTCTCTCGGCCAACCCCCCTCATTTAGTAAGCGAGTTGATTAATGCACGCAATGCAGCATGGAACAGAGAAGCCTTGGATGCAAACTTCATTGCAGCGGATACCTTGGCAATCTTGGCCATCCCGGTTTGTACTAGGCAGATGGATGACCATTGGGCTTGGAACTTTGAAAGGAACAGACTATTCTCGGTAAGATTTGCATATCGAATGCTCGCTGACACAAAACGTAGAAGGGAGGAGTGGTTAGAAGGAAGGTCCGGTTCCTCAGATATCGAAGCAAAAGCCAAATCTTGGGGGACTTTGTGATCTGTTCAAGTTCCTGGAAAAATTTGGCATTTCATGTGGAGGTTGTCCAAGCTTTCGATCCCAACAGAGGACGTAAGACATGCTAGAAAAATGTCGGATGATGATAAGTGCCAGCTTTGCGGGTCGAGAGACTCATGGCGACATTCACTGTTTGAATGCTCGGTTGCTAGGTGTGTTTGGGCCCTAGTAGATGAAAACATACTTGACTTTATACAGGCGTCGGCGGAGCCGAATGCCAAGGTGTGGTTATTTTCAGCTATTGATCATCTACCTCGAGATAGTCTAGTGACGATGGTGGTGACCATGTGGGCAATATGGTGGGCGCGACGGAGGGCAATCCATGAGGGAGACTTGCAAAGCCCACACGTGACTCATTCATTTGTAAGAAGCTTTCTCGCGGAACTCGCAACTCTCCAGAGTGGGCCGGGGCCATCAAATGGCGAGACACGTGCAGCTGCGAGGTCAGCGACCAGGCAAGGATGGAGGGCGCCCGAAGTTGGAACTGTTAAAATTCAAGTCGATGGGGGAGTTTCAAGAAATGGGAGAAGAGGGGCAGCCGCTACCATAGGCAGGAACCACGATGGTCTTTTCCTTGGATCTTCAGCAATGGTTTTCGATGAAATAAGTGATCCACCGATGTTGGAAGCTTTGGCTTGCCGTGAGGCCCTTGCCCTAGCTCACGATCTATATGTAGACCATATTGTTGTTGCGTGTGACTGCAAGACAGTTGTGGAGGAAATTAAGAAGGGGTCAGAAGGAAAATATAGCACTATTATCAAGGAGATCCAGGCCCAAGCCAGACAATTTGTTCGATGTGACTTCATCTTTGAAGATCGTCAATGGAATGTTGATGCTCATAACTTAGCTAAATTTTGTACTTCTTTAGTTCAAGGGCGCCACGTGTGGCTGGGAGTACCCCATGATCCCTTCGTTACTCCTGTAAACCGAAACAATAATCAATAAAGTTTGGTTTACCACTCAAAAAAAATTTGATCGTGCCGAAACAATAATCAATAAAGTTTGGTTTACCACTCAAAAAAAATTTGATCGTGTCCTCGCACTAGGGTCTAGGGCGCTGTTTGCAGCCGCCGCCGGCTGCCGCTGCCGCTCCCGCTCAGGTAAGGCGCTCACCGCGCCGCCGCCCCTACCCTATCGGTTGCGTTGATCTCTCGTCTTTGTTCGCTGTTTGTCCAGTATCTAAGGACTAAGGCAGGAGGAGGAGGCTTCATTAGATCAGAGTTTTACCGGGAGAAACGAAGATCGGATAGAGGAAGGTACTAGTAGTACGTGCTTCTAGCTATCAGTTATTATGAATTAAAATCCTACTATTCTAGTATGGTGCGTTAGTGTTGTCTATAAAATAGTGTATTACTCTATCACGGTGATTGCATTAGGATATTGGCTCTCCACAATTTAGCAACTGAACAAACGATCAAGGAAATTGGCTCTGCCGTACATCCTTGCTACTTCACGCTCTTCCTGCAAATTTTGGCAATCAATTCCGGATTAGATCAGAGGTGACATCAGCACGATCGTGAGCTCGTTAATTCTTTGGCCAACTAGCCAAGGTTAGCACAACTAACAACTGCTTGCTCATCTCGATCAGTTCCCACCTTATACCTATCATATTTGCACATCAAATTCCAATTCTTTTAATTATGTGACTTGTGATGTCACTTTTATGATTTATATTTATCAAGAGAAAAGGGTCGCCAAACACCAGAAATATTATTTTAGCTTAATTGTCGGAGGGCATGTTTTCAAAGTAAAACGAGAGACGACTTGCTTGAGCATTGCATGAAAACTTGCTTCGAAAGGAATTCACAACTGAATTCTCTTCTAATGAAATTGTTAATATACTTTATGTTATTGAAAATCACCGAGATTATATAACTAATTTAAATGTAACTACCACATCTCTATACTCTATAGCAATGAAGCGGTATTCTTTTTCCAACTTTGCTTGGCCTCCCCTATGTCTAAATCCTGGCTCCGCCCCTGGTCAGAAGCGGGCGTGGGATCGATCCGAACTCATGCAAATCCTCTCACGTTTGTCTCCGGTTTACCGGAGAAATCGCGTACGGACCGCGCCGCGGACCGATACAAACCGCGTTGGATGATTTCCACTGTCCGAGCAGCACGATCCGAACGCACGCCGAAGGTTTGTGGGTCGGGTATAGTAGGATTGAAGAAAAGGATGAGCTTTTTTTTTGCACCGTGAAAATAACTAAGTTTCGAACTTATATCTTAACAAATGGATAAGTCGACTCGAGAAAAGTATGCATTGCCGACACGGTTTCCATTTTATTTATCGCGAGCAGAAACTTCCAAGAAAAAACAACTAATTTTGGACTAAACTTAACAAACGGATAAAGTTGACTTCAGATATTCCCGCAATAAAAAGAAGATGGCACCATATGATACATTAACCGATTGTCTAGAATAAAACTATCGTGTTTAAAATAATGAGAGACCGAATTATAGCCGTTGTTGAGGTGGTGTCGGCTGAAGCTGGAGCTGCACGTCATCGATCACACGTTAGTGGGTCAGCAATTCTCCGATGTTCACCGGCCACCGAAGAAGCCCAGGCCTTCAGAAGCGGTCCACCGCTCACTATAGTCAGAACGGCCAAGCATTTGAATTTGCTCGCCGCACTGTCCGTCTGCCCCCCCCGCACGAAATTTCCACGCCGCATTAACTTGCGGAGATAAATACACGGCACGTATCATGGATGTTCCCTTCTTTACTCCCCCGGGATCTCTTGTCCCGTCCCTCGTACGTATCCGGTTGTGTGTGCGCTGAGATTTCGGCAAGCATACCATCCGATCCGAGTGATTCATTACTCTTGGATCGATTTCGCTACCAGTAGCTACTTGTTCGTATAATACGGCACATTATACGGGCGGACAACATTCGTGAATACGTGCAGTGAAAAGCAGTTAACTGAAACCAATATAGAACATAAAGGGCCTGCGCGCAAAAGCGCCCACTAAGCAAGATCATTGAAAACGATCCCTGGGAGAGAGGGCACAGAGGAATCCAAGCAACGGTCTCCTGGGGTTGGCAGAAAGAAAAAGAAAAAAAAAGGAAAGGGAAAAAAGATCGAGCCACCGTCTCCCACACTCCTGACCCTTCTCTCCCCCCAAATCGATCGTCGTGGGGAGCAGTCGCACGCGGTGAGGCCGGCGCCACTCCCAGACCCCCTCCCCCCACCTCACGACTCCAAAACCCCCCACTCCCCTGCGAATCCCCCGCCAGAAATCCCGAGCCATGGCCGCCGCCGTCCGGAGAAACGTCGCTTCCTCGCCCTCCGGAGCCGCCCGTCTTCGCCAAGCCTCGGTATGTTATTAATAACTCACCCGCTTTTCCTTTATTATGCTATTGCTTGAGCATTACTGGTCACCAGAGGGGAGGAGAGGAGAGGCGAGCTGCTGTTGCGGCTGGTTGGTGGCGACGTCGATGTGAGCCTGCTGGGGCTACTGTTTCGGTTGTTAGGGAGTGCTTAGGTCAGGCGATTGCTTCGTGCAGATCTGCTAATAACTGCGAATTCCTCGGGAAGGAGGATGGTTGGCGTGACAGGGGCGCCATAGATTTGGCATTATCGGTGGTTCTCCGGTAGTATCCGGCCATCGGACATGCTAACCACTGTCCTGAATCCTGATGATGTGCGTAATTACTGGTAGCCAAGGGTCCACATAAAAATGCTTGCCTTCTCCTCCACCCGCAGCAGCAGCAGCAAGCTCGTCAACAGACTTGCCCGGCACTCAAATCCACTGGGACAGGACAGATTCGTGCATCCCCTGCCGTGGTGGCTTCTTGTCTGCTTCTTCTTTATTCCTGTACGTATCATATGTGCCTTGCTTCTTGGCTGTGGTCTTATAATGCTGCATTTCTGGCAGATGGTGTAGGAGAGGTGCTGGAGAGGGGGCAGGTAAGTGGGAGGGCGGATGGGGGCGATTGGAGGCGACGAGTCTGTGCAGTGGGACAAGATGAATGGAGCTGAGGTGGTGAATGGCGGTGGAAGTGGCGCAGGAAGCCTGGATAGGATACAAGTGTTAGTGAGGGTGAGGCCGCTGAGTGACAAGGAGATTGCCAGGGGTGAGCCTGCGGAGTGGGAGTGCATCAATGACACCACCATCATGTTCCGGAGTACCTTCCCGGATCGACCCACGGCTCCAACCGCATACACATTTGGTCAGCGCTCTTTTGATGCTACATCTTTTGTGTTTTTCATTGCTCTGGTTCTTCAGTATGCTTAATTAGTCTGTAGTACTGTTTTTGGAAGCATTTTTGTAACACCTGATGTACTACAATGGCTCTCACAAGCAACACTCAAACATCATATTTCCCTACACAATTACATGTATACTTGATGTGTATATTATTACTGCATAGTGATCATGCCTTTATCTATTGTTTAAATCATTCCAATGTGCGCAATTGCTATGTAATGATCTCACATGAGTAGCGGTCATTAGTTGGTAAGACTTATAGTTTGGTTACATTTTCCTAACGTGCGTCTTTGTTAAACATAAATCTCTTATATTCGCAGACAGGGTATTTCATTCCGAGTGCAGTACGAAAGAAGTCTACCAGGAAGGGGTTAAGGAAGTTGCTCTCTCTGTAGTTGGTGGCATTAACTGTGAGTGCAAACTACACAAAAGCATATGAGTCAAAAATTGTGAAAAATAATAGCATTTGAACTAAATCAGAGTGTGTTTTCTCTCTCAGCAAGTGTTTTTGCGTACGGGCAAACAAGTAGTGGGAAGACATTCACTATGACTGGAGTGACAGAATGCACAGTAGCAGATATATATGATTATATTAACAAGGTGATCAACTCCCAGCCAACCATAGCTTCCATGACCAGGTTTTGGTCTCGATTGTTACAAAGTCCTCAAATCAGTGTTTCCTTTTCAGCATGAGGAGAGAGCATTTGTGTTGAAATTCTCAGCAATTGAAATATATAATGAAGTTGTTAGGGATCTTCTGAGTGCAGAAAATACTCCTCTTAGACTTTGGGATGATGCAGAGGTAATAAGGCGTTCTTTTTCAGCATTCTTAACTTCGAGTGATGTTATGCTCATGTTTGCTAACCAGTTTAGTGTTGTTTATTCTACAGAAAGGCACCTACGTGGAGAATCTTACGGAGGTTATATTAAGGGATTGGAACCACCTCAAGGGACTTATTTCTGTTTGCGAAGGTTCAATATTGCGTACTAATAGCAGCTTGCATTTTGTCGATCTTATGGTTATTGTATGTTCTGATTTGTGCTTTACGTGATTGTAATAGCTCAAAGGAGAACCGGGGAGACCTTCTTAAATGAAAAAAGCTCCAGATCCCATCAAATACTTAAATTGGTCTGTCCTTAACTTCATTATATTTACGAAATACTTTGATGTATATGTGTTCCATTCATCATAGATGTGTGCATGTTTGCTCACCGTTTAATTGTCATCTACCAATTCAGACTGTTGAAAGTTCTGCTCGTGAATTCTTAGGAAAGGACAAGTCAACCACCCTTGTGGCTAGTGTGGTAAGAAAGACGCCTCAGTTTGTTAAGTTTATACAATCTGGAGAAAAAGTGTAAGCGGCAATTATTCTTCCCATGCAGAACTTTGTTGATCTGGCAGGAAGTGAGCGTGCATCTCAGGCTATGTCAGCTGGCACAAGGCTGAAAGAAGGTTGCCACATCAATAAAAGTTTGCTTTCCCTTGGCACCGTCATTAGGAAGCTAAGGTTGCAAATTCAGCTCACAGTCTTACTTTGCTTTGATTCTTCACATTATAAGAGTAATTACTTATGTAGTCATGGGATTGTTAGTTGCTGACATTTCAGTCATTTGTTTTTCATTATTCAGCATGGGGAGTAATGTGCACGTACCATATAGAGATTCCAAGCTTACACGCATATTACAACCTTCTTTGGGAGGCAATGCAAGAACCGCGATTATTTGCACACTCAGCCCTGCAACAAGTCACATTGAGCAATCAAGGAATACACTGTTTTTCGGGAGTTGTGCAAAGGACGTAGTTACAAATGCTCAGGTTAATGTGGTCATGTCTGATAAAACACTAGTTAAGCATTTGCAAAAGGAAGTTGCCAGACTGGAGAGTGAGTTGCGGCAGCCAGTTTCAAACTCTAGTCTGGAAGCACAGGTGAAGGAAAAGGACAACCAAATCAGAAAGGTACAGTGCATGGAAAACTCTAGTCTGTTTTCTTTAGTTCCTGAATAATGGAGATTGATATTGCTTCCCTCTGTATTTCCCTTGGAATACACACAGATAAACTCATTTTTCTTTCTATCCATTCATGATATTGCATGTCTTCTGCAGATGGAGAAAGAAATAAAAGAACTGAAGTCGCAACGTGATTTGGCTCAGTCCAGGTTGCAGGATTTGCTGCAAGTTGTTGGTGATCGTGACCCAAAGCACCAGGTATTTTTACTTATGTGACTTCTAGTTATTACCTTTTGGCCTTATTACTCCAACACTGATGTATTTGTTTTCTCTGTATGTTTAGGTCTCAGGAAAGCGTTCAATCAGAAGTCCTCCGTCTGTTGGAATGCCCCCAAGCGCTAGCAGAGATGACAGTTCTCAGATCTCTCATGATGATTCAGATCATTACAAGGAAGTGCGATGTATTGAGCCAAATGAAACGAGAGGAAATGAACGTTTGTCTATGTCAGCTGGTGAAAGTACCAGCCCACGAGCTTCAAATAGGAATTCTAGCATGCGTGGTAATGATTCAACAGCTTCAGTGAATTCAAGGAGGCTTGGTGAAACTCCTATTACCTTGGAGCAACATTTGGAGAACATCAGAAGGCCTTTTATCACTAAAGATCTAGGATCTTCAACACGCAACCCATCAAGTTGTAGAGTAATTGGTAGAAGCAGGAGCTGTAGATCACTAACAGGGTCTACTTTACTTGATGAGATGGAGATGGAGGATTGCACACCAGTAAACAGAAGTTTGGTAATCTTCCCAGGACGACCTGAAGAGTACCAGAGAAGAGGATCTGCATTGAACTACGATGCAGGGAGTGAGACTCTTTCAAGGGCAGGATCTGAAATTAGCACTTCAAAGGGAGCTAGCAAGACAGGTGATGCAGAATTTACCGGTATAGGTGAATTTGTTGCTGAACTTAAGGAGATGGCTCAGGTTCATTATCAGAAACAGTTAGGTGACCAGGTACGGGGTTATCTTTTAGGCATGATTTTATGCTCTTGCCCCTGCAGCTCATTTATTTTACCTGAAAGAAAATGGGAGTCATAATTATGCTAAGAAATGTGTTTGCTGCAGTTTATTTTCTAAGATAGGCGACGAAAATTTGGAAATGATATTAAGCATCGTTTGATGACTCCTTGAGATATATCATTAGCAGGTCCCTATACATACTACATCCGTCCCAAAATTGTACTCCCTCCGTCCCAACATTCTTGTCTTAGATTTGTCCAAATACGGATGTATCAAGTCACGTTTTAGTATTAGATACATCCGTATCTAGACTAATCTAAGACAAGAATTTTGGGATACATCCGTATTTGGACAAATCTAAGACAAGAATTTTGGGACGGAGGGAGTACTAAATCAGCGATACTTATTTTGGGACGGAGGGAGTAGATCTGCTGAAATGCTTTATTTTCGCTGCACTAATAACTGAATAATTAATTGGTATTTGTATTCCATGTTGTAGAGTGGGAATGGAAAGAGCATCGGATTAGACCCAATCATGGATGCTTTGCAATCACCTTCTCGATGGCCATTGGAATTCGAGAAGAAACAGCAGGAGATCATCGAGCTCTGGCACGCGTGCAGCATTTCGTTGGTCCACAGGACTTACTTCTTCTTGCTGTTCAAAGGAGAATCAGCCGACTCGATTTACATGGAAGTGGAGCTGCGAAGGCTGTCGTTCCTCAGAGACACCTACTCTAGGGGAAGCACCCCCAGCAATGTGACCGTAGGCAGCCTCAGCTCTTCCCCCGTCGCGAGGTACGCGGCAATCATCAATGCACCAATTATCTGTATTCCTTTTTGATAATAACCTAGACTAGATAGATGAGAGAAAGGACGAACACACACCTGACCGAGAACGTCCGATCTATTATGCAGCGCCAAGAAGCTTCAGCGCGAGAGGGAGATGCTGGCGAGGCAGATGCAGAAGCGGCTGTCCGTGGAGGAGAGGAACCACATGTACACCAAGTGGAGCGTGTCGCTGGACTCCAAGAGGAGGAAGCTGCAGGTGGCTCGCCGGCTGTGGACGGAGAGCAGGGACCTGGAGCACGTGAGGGAGAGCGCGTCCCTGGTGGCCAAGCTGATCGGGCTCCAGGAGCCCGGGCAGGTCCTGAGGGAGATGTTCGGGCTCAGCTTCGCGCCGCAGCAGCCGCCCACCCGGCGGTCCTCCAACGGCTGGAGATACGGGATCCCCTCGTTCGGCTGATTGATTGATGATTGGGGGTCGGTGACGACACGAGGCGAGATGATGGCAGGATGATGCGGCTGACCAAAAGATCTTTTTTTTTTCTCTCTGGTGGTTTTGTATCTTGGGGTGTTGCCTGTTCTGATTTTCCATAGGGTATCAGGACACGCGCATGCGGGGGGTTTGATCTTGGTGCATTCCCTTTGCGTGTAGGACGACCGGTTTGGTGCGCGGTTTCTGAGCAGGCGCCGCCGGTCTGATTGCTAACATTATTAACGTATCACTGCGTATCCAGACGCACGCACTTGTGTTAACGTGTTGTTGCAGTTCCCACGTTTTGCACCACTCATCTGTCAGAAATGGTTGTTCCGATGTGTATCGAAGGCTTGTAGAAAATTCAACACGTGTCGTACGTTGCAGCCACCACAACGAGCTGACCCTTGTTGGAAGCGTGCTGTTTGATCTGCAATTGTGCTTTGTATGGTTTCTCTGACAGGGTTTTGTATGTGTTGTGTGCGTGTTGTTTCTTCAAGTGTACTGTTTTCTGTTCTTTTCAACCGGACAGTGGTCTTGTTCTTCAATCAAACAAAAAAGCACAATGTGATCCTTTTCAGCCAAAACCTGAATGCTACTACTATAAACTACTTTCTCTCTAAAGAAATATAAGATCGTTTAGATTACTAATAGATCAATGCAAGTACTCAAAGTCCAGCCCAGTGGACATCGTGATAGTTCATATACATTCAGTGCCCTTTTCCCTAAACAAATCTCCCTTTCACATGTCCCAGAACAATCTCTAATATTAACTTTTGTGTGCAGAAGTTGAGCTTGGCTGCGCTCCTAATCCGGGCCGCGCATTGCCAGGGACTGAAGATCAGTTTGGTTCGATATACCTGGCCTTCTTGCCGGGCGTGCGCCTGAAACGATCAAGGAATCATGCCTGGTGAGGCTAGCCTGGGGTGACTTTGTTTTGTATGCGTTCTGGCTTGGCTTGCTATTATAAGCCTATAAATTATTGTTGAGCCATGCTTTCATCAGACAACATGCAAGAAATAGTCTTTTTAGGTCTCAGTCGATGCTATATTCGTTAGATTTTATATTCAGATCTGTGTATTTTTTTTTTCACTTTTTCTTTTTTTCTCTCTTGTATGTTATGTCATTTTTTTCACGAGAAAACTCCAATCTAAAATATCCATCTTCAATCATGGCAATAGAACGAACACCAGAAATAATAAAAATTGCATCAAATTCCGTAGACCACCTAGCGACGACTACAAGTACTGAAGCTAGTCGAAGGCGCGTCGCCATCATCGCCCCTCCCTCACCGGAGTTGGGCAAATCTTGTTGGTATTAGACAATCGGGAAGTCGTCATGCTAAGACCTCATAGGACCAGTGATAACCCACAAGTATAGGGGATCGCAACAGTTTTCGAGGGTAGAGTATTCAACCCAAATTTATTGATTCGACACAAGGGGAGCCAAAGAATATTCTCAAGTATTAGCAGCTGAGTTGTCAATTCAACCACACCTGAAAGACTTAATATCTGCAGCAAAGTATTGAGTAGCAAAGTAGTATGGAAGTAACGGTAACGGTGGCAAAAGTAACACTAGCAGTTTTGTAGTAATTGTAACAGTGGCAACGGTAAAGTAACTAAGCAAAGATCAATATGTGAAAAGCTCGTAGGCATTGGATCAGTGATGGATAATTATGTCGGATGCGATTCCTCATGCAACAGTTATAACATAGGGTGACACAGAACTAGCTCCAGTTCATCAATGTAATGTAGGCATGTATTCCGAATATATTCATACGTGCTTATGGAAAAGAACTTGCATGCCATCTTTTGTCCTACCCTCCCGTGGCAGCGGGTCCTATTGGAAACTAAGGGATATTAAGGCCTCCTTTTAATAGAGTACCGGACCAAAGCATTAACACTTAGTGAATACATGAACTCCTCAAACTACGGTCATCACCGGGAGTGGTCCCGATTTTTGTCACTTCGGGGTTGCCGGATCATAACACATAGTAGGTGACTATTGACTTGCAAGAGAGGATCAAAAACTCACATATATTCATGAAAACATAATAGGTTCAGATATGAAATCATGACACTCGGGCCCTAGTGACAAACATTAAGCATAGCAAAGTCATAGCAACATCAATCTCAGAACATAGTGGATACTAGGGATCAAACCCTAACAAAACTAACTTGATTACATGATAAATCTCATCCAACCCATCACCGTCCAGCAAGCCTACGATGGAATTACTCATGCACGGCGGTGAGCATCATCAAATTGGTGATGGAGGATGGTTGATGATGACGATGGCGACGGATTCCCCTCTCCGGAGCCCCGAACGGACTCCAGATCAGCCCTCCCGAGAGAGATTAGGGCTTGGTGGCGGCTCCGTATCGTAAAACGCGATGAATCCTTCTCTCTGATCCCCCCCCAAACGTGAATATATGGAGTTGGAGTTGAGGTCGGTGGAGCCTCAGGGGGCCCACGAGACAGGGGGGCGCGCCCAGGGGGGCAGGCGCGCCCCCACCCTCGTGGACAGGGTGTGGCCCCCCTGGTCTTGATTCTTTCGCCAGTATTTTTTATAAATTCCAAAAATATTCTTCGTGAAGTTTCAGGTCATTCCGAGAACTTTTATTTCTGCACAAAAATAACACCATGGCAATTCTACTGAAAACATCGTCAGTCCAGGTTAGTTCCATTCAAATCATGCAAGTTAGAGCCAAAACAAGGGCAAAAGTGTTTGGAAAAGTAGATACGATGGAGACGTATCAACTAGCGCAACACAACAACAACCACCGTCGATGAAGACTAACGTATATCGGAAGGACCCAAACTGAAGAAACATAAACGTAGACGAATTACGACCAAATCCGAGCAAATCCAACAAGGACAGATCCGTCGGATACACACCTCCACACGCCCACTGACGATGCTAGGCACACCACCGGGAAGAACCTTATTCCATCTTCAAGGAGCCGCCGCTGTCTCGTCTTTCTGAGTAGGACACAAATCATTACAAAACTTAAAGAAAAAAAATCTAAAAACAGAGCCCTCCCGCCGGTATGGGTCGAGATCCATCGCGCCGCAATGGCCACCGGAGATGAGGCGGACCGGCGGCGGCCATGTTATTGTTGGAAATATGCCCTAGAGGCAATAATAAAATGGTTATTATTATATTTCCTTGTTCATGATAATTGTCTATTGTTCATGCTATAATTGTGTTATCCGGAAATCGTAATACATGTGTGAACACATAGACCATAACATGTCCCTAGTGAGCCTCTAGTTGACTAGCTCGTTGATCAATAGATGGTTACGGTTTCCTGACCATGGACATTGGATGTCATTGATAACGGGATCACATCATTAGGAGAATGATGTGATGGACAAGACCCAATCCTAAGCATAGCACTAGATCGTGTAGTTCGTTTGCTGAAGCTTTTCTAATGTCAAGTATCATTTCCTTAGACCATGAGATCGTGCAACTCCCGGATACCGTAGGAATGCTTTGGGTGTAGCAAACGTCACAACGTAACTGGGTGGCTATAAAGGTGCACTACAGGTATCTCCGAAAGTGTCTGTTGGGTTGGCTCGGATCGAGACTGGGATTTGTCACTCCGTATGACGGAGAGGTATCTCTGGGCCCACTCGGTATTGCATCATCATAATGAGCTCAATGTGACTAAGTAGTTAGTCACGGGATCATGCATTACGGAACGAGTAAAGTGACTTGCCGGTAACGAGATTGAACGAGGTATTGGGATACCGACGATCGAATCTCGGGCAAGTAACGTACCGATTGACAAAGGGAATTGTATACGGGATTGATTGAATCCTCGACATCGTGGTTCATCCGATGAGATCATCGTGGAACATGTGGGAGCCAACATGGGTATCCAGATCCCGCTGTTGGTTATTGGCTAGAGAGGTGTCTCGGTCATGTCTGCATGATTCCCGAACCCGTAGGGTCTACACACTTAAGGTTCGATGACGCTAGGGTTATAAGGAAGGTTTGTATGTGATTACCGAATGTTGTTCGGAGTCCCGGATGAGATCCCGGAAGTCACGAGGAGTTCCGGAATGGTCCGGAGGTAAAGATTTATGTATGGGAAGTCACCATACGGTCACCGGAAATATTCGGGGGTATACCGGTATTGTACCGGGACCACCGGAGGGGTTCCGGGGGTCCGCCGGGAGGGTCCACCTGCCCCGGAGGGCCTTATGGGCTGTAGGTGGAAGGGAACCAGCCCTTAGTGGTCTGGGCGCCAAACCCCCTAGGGCCCATGCGCCTAGGGTTTGAGGGGGAACCCTAAAGGGGGGCGCCCCCCTTGCTTGGGGGGCAAGCCACCTCCCCCCTTTGGTCGCCGCCCCCCCTCTAGATCTCATCTAGAGGGGCTGGCCGCCTTCCCCCTTCGCCCTATAAATAGAGGGGTGAGGGGAGGGCTGCAGCACCACATCCAAGGCGCAGCCCCTCCCCTCCCCAACACATCTCCTCCTCCGCGTGTGCTTGGCGAAGCCCTGCCGGAGAACTGTCACTCCACCACCACCACCCCGTCGTGCTGCTGTTGGAGCCTTCTTCCTCAACCTCTCCCTCCTCCTTGCCGGATCAAGGCGTGGGAGACGTCACCGCTCCGTACGTGTGTTGAACGCGGAGGTGCCGTTCGTTCGGCGCTTGGATCATCGGTGATTTGGATCACGACGAGTACGACTCCATCAACCCCGTTCTCTTGAACGCTTCCGCTCGCGATCTACAAGGGTATGTAGATGCACTCCTCCCCTCTCGTTGCTAGTAAACTCCATAGATTGATCTTGGTGATGCGTAGAAAATTTTAATTTCTGCTACGATCCCCAACAGTTATGTCACTTAAGGCTGGTCATAGTGGGGAGTAACTTATACTAGTGTCATGTATATGACAGTAGTCTAAGTTACTACCTTCATAGTGCAAAGTAACATAATACTAGTGTCATATATGACTTCATTTATTAGCATGTAGACTCATCTTTCCTCGGGAAGCGCTATGTTACAGTAACATATTATGTTACTCTAAACACCTCTCTTCTCATTAACTACATGACACATAAGCAAATTTGTCTTGAGAAGCGCTATGTTACTAGCTAAGTTACTCCCGCTATGACCAGCCTAACGGAGACTTGATTAAAGACCAGGCACACCCTGCAAGGAAACACTAAATTCGTACCCAGGCGTGAGCCCATGCGACCTTTTCCCAATTTCTGGCCTAAGAAAGGACGGCGCCCTTCCTAAAAAAAGGACGGTGCCCATACTTTTTCGTGCAGAAAGCAGGTCTAGAAAGTCCAACTCTGTCTGCATTTCACACACAGTCGGCAGCTAGCAGAGATGGGAAGCGAGCTCGCTCTGCAGCAGTATTACACAAAGAGACCGTCGGACCTCGCGCGGCCCCTTGCGGGAGAGCGTCGACGACAAAGGAGAGACCGAGGAAGGCGGGGAGGAGCACGCCGCTCCCCGTTGACCCGCCCCGGTAGCCGGCGAGCTCACTTTCTTAGTCATCAATCTCTAGTACTCGATGATCGCTTCTTTTCTATGGGGTGCAACCAAGTTGTTTCTTGGATGGGCCTCGGCCTGGGAGAGTCAGGAGACCGCGGGTAAGAGCATCTCCAGCCGCGCCCCCAACAGGCCCCCCAGGTGACTTTTTCGGCGCCGGCGCCAAAAAACGCCCCAGTCGCGCTCCCAGGACGCCGAAATTCGCCGGTTCGATCCGTTTTTGGGCCCGGCGATCGCAGGCAGAACCTGGTGCACTGGGGGGCGCTCGGGGGCTCCGACGCAAGGGAAAGGTATGTCTGGCCCACACCATCACGCGAAAAGTCAAGTATTTCTTCCAGATTCGCCTCCCACCCCCCACGCGCTCGGCCGCCAACCGGCTGTATCCTGGCGCCGCCCATCGCCCGCCACCGCTAGATAGCCCATCTCCGCCGAAAAAAGAGCAGAGGTTTCGCCGAGGCAGCCCCTCCACCAGCAGTTGGGCAATTTTTCCGCCGTTTCCGGCCGCGGAGGGGCAGTGTAGCGGCGGGTACGCGCCCACCGCGCCCGCAAGGTGTTCGGCGATTTGCCTGCCTCGACAATGGACGACAAGGAAGCGCTCGCCACACTGCTGGAGGAGGAAGCCGAGGCCGACATCTAGGAAGAGGAACATCTCATGGTCCTCGTTGCCCTCGTCGGCCTGCTGGCGAACAATGAAAAGCTGCGGCGAGGTGGCTCGGCGCTGGGGCGGATGAAAGCAAAGAACCGGCATCGTCTCGAAGGCTACTGCATGCTCTACTTCGACTACTTCGCCGACGCTCCACTTCACGGTGACAAAACATTTCGGCTCCGTTATCGGATGAGCCGAAAGCTTTTTCTCAGGATTGTGAATTCCATCCAGGAGTTTGACAGCTACTTCAAGTGCAAGAAGGATTGCACCGGCAAACTTGGATTCACCTCGATCCAGAAGTGCACGGCAGCGATGAGGATGCTTGCATACGGAGCTCCCAGTGATTCACTCGACGACTATGGGCGCATGGCCGAGTCCACCACCATTGAGTGTTTCTACAAGTTCTGTTGGGCAGTGGTGAAAGTGCTAGTTATCGACTAGAGGGGGGTGAATAGGCGATTTTTATCAAAGTCTTCAAAACACGGGGGCTTTGAAGACAAACAATAGAAATGAACCTATTGATATGCAGCGGAAGGTAGACTACACTAGACAAGTCATAGTCAAGTAAGCAATGAAGTGAAAGCACGAAGACTATTAGCAGCTAGGTAGTATGGATCAAGATGGAAGAGTATGAAGCCAAACAACAATAGTCGTCACACAATGAAGTTAATCAGATCAAGCAGGCAGGCAACAACTTCACGAAGACAAACTGTAAGTAAAGAGAGAGAGAGAGAGAGAGAGAGAGAGAAGATAGAACTAGTAGCTTGGAGAGGACATGTATTTGTTGGACTAGTTCTAGTTGCTGTGACAACTGTACGTCTGGTTAGGGAGGCTGAGATTCAACTCAGAAGACCGCGTCTTCACCTTATTCCCCTTGAGCTAAGGACACTTAGTCCTCGCCCAATCACTCTGGTATGTCTTCAAGGTAGACTTCCAAACCTTCACAGACTTCGTTCACTAGCAATCCACAATGACTCTTGGATGCTTAGAACGCGATGCCTAACCGACTCGAGGATACACAATCCTCAAGTGTAATAAGTCTTCAGATCACGCGGACAGAAAGACTTCAGTGATGGCTAACACTCTTTGGCTCTGTGTGTTTTGGGCTTTGTCCTCACAAGGATCTCTCTCTAAAATGCTTCGGAGGTCGGTTGCTCTCAAACGACAAAAGCCCTGCATTAACTCTGAGCAGCCACCAATTTATGGTGTAGGGGGTGGGCTATTTATAGCCAGGAGGCAACCCGATCTGATTTGTCCGAAAAGACCCTGGGTCACTAAGGAACTGGCACGTGTCCAACGGTCAGATTTCAAACATACGCATCATCTTGACTTGGGCTACAAGGAAAGCTGACTCATCCAGCTCTGGATAAGATTTGCTCTCATTGTCTGTCGGGTGGTAGGTGCGACATATGCCAACGGGTGGCTTATCATTGTGGGAGCCAGTAAGACATCGCCGGTGCCTGGAAATGGGATAAGGCGAAGACATGCACGCCGGCGAATCTTACCCAGGTTCGGGGCTCTCTATGGAGATAATACCCCTAGTCCTGCTCTGCGGGGTCTCCGCATGATCACTAGATCAACACAAGTGGCTACAAGTGGCTCCTTGAGCTGTTCGGATAGAGGAAGAAGAAGGGCAAGGCTAGCTCTCCTCTTCTCTCTATGTGGTGTCTAAAACTCTCAGAGATCAACCCTTTGCATGGGTGCCCTGGGGGGTTTATATAGGCCTACCCCCTAGGGGTACAATGGTAATCCGGCTGGATGCGGGTCCAGGCCGTCAGTGTCTGTATCCGCCGGCTTCTCCGCCGGCCGCTGGGGCCTGCCGACTGGTGGGTCCCGCCGGCTGCCGGCCTCTTGGCCGACAGGCCGGCCCCACCGCCTGGGGGTCTTGCCGGCGGCTGGTTACTGTAGCCTCGCCCCTGATGACGAGGGCTTTGCCAAGGTAGTCATGGCTATAGTGCCGCCGTCTGGCGGGCTCTCACTGTAGTCTTACCTCGTCTTGTCTCCTTAATGATGCACATACTTCGAGGGAGTGAGGTAGCCGGCTATTGGGAGCCGGCTACACCCCAGGCCGACTGGGGGGGCTTGGCCGCCTTCGAGCGTCTCTCTGGCTGAAGAGGCCCGCCACCCGCGAGCCGTACTGATAGCCTGTCGTGGGTGGCGTCATGGTCAACATGGCAACAGTGCCGCGCCGAACGGGGGATGGCCGACCCGTACGGCGCACTGTGGCCATGCGTGCTCCGGGATTCGGGGGTGGCAGGCTTTACTGTAGCCATGCCCCGTCTCGTCACCATTATGTGGGTGCTGTCCTTGAGGGTGCAATCTTGGTCGCTTGCCGGGAGCCGGCCCTCTTGTGGCCGGCATCGTGGAGTCGGTCTTCTTGTGGCCGGCTTCATGGAGTCCGCCTTCTTGTGGCTCTCTTCGGTAGGGTTTTAGGGCTGGGCCGCCTTCCAGTAGTCGGCCTGTGAGATAGCCGGCCAGGGGAAGGCGGCCCTGTGCTTTGGGTGCTTGAAGGCTCGATCGGCCCGATAATTTTTGAAGAGCCAGGGGGAGTAGGTTAGGCTACCCGTGGTCATTTACTCCGACAGTAGTCCCCGAAGCTGGTTGGGCTTCGTGGTTGAAAGGAGGACGAGAAGCTCAATCAGCTTCCTATCTTGAGGAGCCAGCAGCTAGGAGCCGGCTTTGATCATGTGCGCCGTCTTGGTGAGGCTTTGAAGTCTGAAGGCGGGAACCAGCTGGCGCGCACGCTAGGTTGCGGGCCGGCCGCTTGCCGCCCGCACGCCACGTGGCGCCCTCCGGCTGGGAGAGCCTGCCAGCCCACGCGCGCAACGAGACGCCGCCGCAGGCCGGGGCCCGCCACTTCCACGCCTTGGCCTAGGTGTGGATCTTCTGTGGCCCAAAACGGGCCATTCGCCTTCCAACGGCAGTTTCCGCACGCCGTTAGGGCGCAATAATCGCGGGACATGGGGGAGTGGGCGCAGTTAATCCCACACCCCCCTAAGCCTCACCTCCTCGGCTTCGCCGCATGATGCTATAAATAGGGGGAGGAGGGGGAGCGGCAGACGCTCGCACGCTCGCCCTCGCTCCACCATCTTCTTCTTCCTCTTCCTCTCCATCGCTGTAGCCCCTCGCTGCCATGCCGTCCCTCCAGTCATCGCACTACCCCGTAGATTCGCCGCCGCGGGGCCGTGCTTTTGCCGTCTCCGCGCCTTTTTCATCGGCTTCTTGCCCTCATGTCGTGCGGCGGAGACTGGGACGGCTCCAACGTCCACGAGGACCACATCGACTTCCCCCGCAAGACGCGGCGGTTGCCCGGCAAGGATCATGTGCGGGTCCGTCTTGCGCCGGAGAGGGAGATCTCGCCGGCGCCGGAGGAGGGCGAGCGGGTAATCTTCCGCTCGCACTGCCTGCGCGGCCTCGGCCTGCCTGCAAGCGGCTTCTTCCACTCCTTCCTCGAGTTCTACTAGCTCCAGCCGCACCACCTCACTCCAAACACGGTGGTGCTGCTGTCTGCCTTCGTCACTTTGTGCGAGGGCTTCCTCGGCGTCCTTCCCACCCTCAAGCTCTGGGGGGCATTCTTCCAGTCCAAGCTCGGTACCGCCATGAGGGGCGTGCCGGCTCAGAGCGGCGCCTTCATCGCGATGCGGAGGCTGGTAGCCGACAACCCCTTTCCTCCCATCACGCTGATCCAGTCGGTGAAGCTCTGGCAGCGATCCTACTTCTATGTGAAGAACGTCGCTCCGCAAGGCGACTTCGTGAACTTGCCGGTTTATGTAGCCGGCCCGCCGGCTGGGAGGCGGCCCCAATGGTCCTATCAGGCCAAAATACTGTCGCCTGCTGGAGCCGCCGTTGTCGCGCGACTCCGGGTATTGGTCCAGTTGGAGGGCCTGACCGGGTCCGACCTGCTGGCCGCCTTCGTGGCGCGCCGGGTGCTCCCGCTCCAAGGCCGCCCTCATATGATTTGTCAAATGAGCGGCCAACTCGATCCGAGTTGGCTGTGTACCAAGGAGATGCCTCATGCGGAGGTAGCTCACATGGTGAACTACCTTGCGAACTGCAAGCTCACCGACGAGTGGCAGTTTGGCAAGGAGCCGTACTCCCGTGCCAATCCCCCGCCTATGGTAAGCTTTATTTTTCTTCTCTTCTTTACTTTTGTCACCAAGTTTCTCTTGGCCGACTCTGACCAGTCAGTTTGTCTTGACAGAGCCCCCTCCTTCGACCGGCAGCCGGGGCAGCGGGGGTGGAGCGCCAATATCCTCCCGACCGGACGACGCACGACTTGGACGACCCCGACTTGGGGGCGGCCGCTCTGGACGACGACACCGCGGGGGGAGGCGGCGAGGCAGGCGGCTCCAGGCTTGGAGCCAGCTTCGACGACTGGCCGGATGATGACGAGGCGGAAGTCGTACCGCGCCGTCAGCCGGCGTCCGATCATCATGGCGCGGGTTCATCTGCCGCGCCGGCTGTCCGAGGCGGCGCGCAAAAGCGCCGCGCCGCGCCGAGCCTATTCGGCAGTCGGCCGAAGAAGCCCAAGAGCACGGCGGCGGCGACCAAGCGGGACGAGGCAGCCGCGAAGGCTGCCCGCTTCCGCACGGTGGTGAAGCAGCCACAAATGTTTTCGGCGTAAGTGTCAATTCTCTCACATATTCCTTCTTCTTTTTTGTTGATATTCTTCTGAGTCCTTGTCTTGACTTAAAAAAAAGGGCTCCACTTTCTCTTGAGCGGACCGCTGCCGCCTCCGTGGTTGGAGCGGCGGGAGGATCTGCAAGCGCCCGCCGCGTGGACCCCCGTGCCGAGCTTCAAGCGGCGACGGGGCGGAATGCGCGGGAGGCGCGGGAGGAGCGGGAGGCGGAGGAGCTGAGGGCGGCCACTGCCACGGCGACGCAGGAGACGACGGAGAAGTCTGCAGAGGCACAAGCCGACACAGCGGCCAAGGCTCAGGCGGAGGCTGCAGCCGCAGAGAGGGCGGCGGAGGCCCTGCGTAACCGGCATCCGCAGCTTGTCGTCCCCCTTCGCGTTGTGGTGCCCGAGATCCCGGTGCCCCCGCCGGAGGAAGCCGGTGGCGACCAGCTGGTGATGGAGAGGGAGGAGGGCGACGTCGCCGTCCTGGAGAGGGAGGCGGCACAGCCATCACCGACTGGGGCGGACCAAGGCAGCCGGCCTAGCGCGCCGCCCGTGCAACCGGCTGGAGGTGAGCTGGCTGCGAAGGCAGACCATGTGGTTCGGTCGCCATCGCGCCAGCGCGCAGGGAAGGCAACTTCGGCGCCAGACCCGTAGAAGGCCGCGGGCTCTAGCTCGTCGGCCCAGGATCTGGAGACGGCCAGCGCCAGCTCGCTGGGGTGGACGCCGGGTGGTGGGACGGCCATGCTGAATGTGGCGGCGCAAGAAGTCCGGAACCGGCTTCAATCCCAAGCCACCGTGCTGAAGCAGTATACTCAAGAGTTCCCCGCGACGCGGACGGCCATTCGGGTGAGTTTTCCCGCTTTTTTGTTTCTTGTTCTTGATTTCTTCCGTGGGGGCACGTCAGCGCACCCACTGGGTGTAGTCCCCGAGTTCCGAGTCGGCTGCTGAGCAGGCGGCTTGGAACTTCTTAGTAGACTTCGATTGCTATCTTCTTCTTATTCGCTCCTCTGTCCTATTTGCAGGACTATCACAACCTCCGCGCGGCTACCTTCAACTCCCAGGCCTGGGAGCTGGACCAGAAGACCATTGATCTGACCGAGAGCCGGAGTAAGTGCTTCATCTTTTATCCCACGTGGGGGCGCGTCAGTGCACCCACTGGGTGTAGTCCCCGAGATTCGGGCCGACTGCTGAGCAGTCGGGCCGGATCTTTCCTGGCGACTTCTTTCTTATTGCTTTTTTTCTTCTTTACCATATCTGCAGAGGCCAATGCCGACCTGAGGGAGCATTTGGGTGGGGCCTAAACCGCCCTTCGCGCCAAGGAAGCCGAGTGCAACGCCTTGGCTCAGGAGCGTGACCGCTTGGTCAAGAAGCTGGCCGTCCAGGAGGAGAGCCATAAGGTGGCCCTGAAGGCGGCGCAGGACAGCGAGGCCGCCCTCCAAGCCGAATACGAGACTGAGGCGGTGAGCTGGGCCGAGGCAAGGCAAGCGCTGAGCGACGGCTACGGCCAGATCGAAGATTTGGTTGACGGTAGGCCGCCTTCTTCTTCGTCCCTTTGCTTGCCACCTGCCGTTTAGTCCATTTTCTGACTTTGTGTTTTTTTCCTTTCTTACTTGCGCAGAGTACTTCCCTGGTTACTCCGTTGCCGCCAACCAAGTCATCGAGGCCCACTGCGACGCGCAAAGGCAGGCTGGAGCTGAGATCGCGTCGGATGCTCGCCGGTCGCTTGAGGAGCAGCTTCTGGCGATCCAAGCTCGCCTCCAGCCGGCTCACCGCATGCTCCGCCGTCTTCAGCGCGTTGGGGCGCAAGTGCTGGCCGCCCTCTGGCCCGGCGAGGTGGTTCCCCGTACCCCCAGTCGGACTGCCGACTGGCTGGAGGTAGCGGTTGGCCGCTTCGAGGCCTGGAAGGCTTCTGCAGCTCGGTCAGGCGCCAGGCGGGCGCTGGAGTTCGTCCGAGCTTGGTATCCTGGGCTGGATTTGGCCCAGCTGACCACCTGGCGGCAGGAGGCCAACGAGGAGCTGGAGGCGGTGCGGCCGGCTATCATCCAGCGCGCCTCGGCGATCGCCGATTACACCGACACCAGTGCCTTTGCCCCTGAGGTGAATGATGACGGCGTTGCTCAGCCGGAGGAGTGGTTTGGGCTGAACCCAGCGGATGGTGAAGACTCGGCGGAGGAGATCGACTCCAGTGACGAGGGCGAAGAGGAGGAGGGAGAGGATGGTGAAGACGCCGTGCCAGACGGTGGAGCAACCGGCCAGCCTCAGCTTGATCGTGCCTCCAGTAATGAGGCGCGTGCGAGCGCGCCGCCTGCAGTCGGTGATGATCAAGCCGAGACTCGCCAGCCGGCCACTCCTCCAGCCAGCACTACCGTCTCCACTGTCCTTCCTGGCTCGCCTGTTGCACCTTTGGCCTGATCCGCCACCTTTGCTTTCCTGTTTATTACTCTTTGAACAATATTTGTTAGGTTTGCGCAGTTCCACCCACTGGGGGTGTATTCAAACTATGTTGAACGCTGGCCTTTCGAAGGCCTTTTGTGTAAATATAATCATGCGTGTGCTTGGCTTCCGATTGTATTTGCTTTTCATCCTTTTGGCTGTTTCCTTTGCCGCCCTCCCTTGGTCGCCGCCTTCCCAGCCGGACAGCTGCTCTACAGTCTGTGGCTAGGGAAGGGCTTGGCCGTTTGCGAGGGCAAGTACTCTAGCTTTCTTAGATTGTATCAAGGTGAATCGGAAGCCGGCCAGCCAGCTGTTCTGACAGCCGGTTGGCGGGGTGGGAGGCCGGCTTGTGTTATATAAGTTCGTTAGTCCTTAGCCGTTTTTCGTGTGGGCATCCTTTCCTGCCTTTGACTCTTGCCAGTCGGATAGTCGATTCTTTGAGCTGCGACTTTGAACAAGAGAGGGCTTGGGTGCCGGCACACTACTTGTCTGACTGCAGGTAGAACTTTAATATAACTCAAGGCGGCAAGTCCCCGGGCCGACTGATCGAACCCGGTGCCGGACAGGAAAACAAATGTAGTAATACATTCATAGGTATGACACTCATCATACGTAGATAAAAGAGGGTAGTCCCCGAGTCCTCCTCTGGGGCCCGTTGCCTTGTACTTAATACAAAAGGTAGCATGGTACATACTGCATTTAGCTGTAAAATCTTCGGAGGAGATTGGCGTTCCATGGTTGCTCCGACTCCTTGCCGGAATCATCTCTCTTGCGTGCCTTCGGCTTCTGTGCGTCGATCAGGTAGTAGGAGTCGTTGCCTAGGGCCTTGCTGATGACGAAGGAGCCTTCCCAAGGGGCCGAGAGCTTGTGTTTGCCGGCTGTTCGCTGGATCAGCCGGAGCACAAGATCGCCTTCTTGGAAGCATCTTGGCTTGACCTTCCGGTTGTGGTAACGGCGCAAACCCTGTTGGTAGATGGCGGACCGGCTGAGTGCTAACAGCCGACCCTCTTCCAGCAGGTCAATGCCGTCTTCTCGCGCTTCCTTGGCCTCCGCCTCTGTGTAAATGGTGACCCGAGGTGAGTCGAACTCAATGTCAGTTGGGATGACAGCATCGGCACCATATACAAGGAAGAAAGGGGTGAAGCCGGTTGACTTGTTCGGGGTAGTACACAGACTCCAGAGGACGGCCGGCAGCTCGTCGAGCCAGCAGCCGGCCGAACGCTCCAGTGGTACGAGCAATCGGGGCTTCATGCCGGAGAGGATGAGGCCGTTTGCTCGCTCGACTTGGCCGTTTGACTGCGGGTGGGCAACGAACGCTAAGTCCAGTCGGATGCTCTGTGTCGCACAGAAACATGCCAGTGCTCCTTTGGCAAAATTCGTGCCATTGTCGGTGATGATGCTGTGTGGTAGGCCATACCGGGTGGTAATATCTGCGATGAATGTGACGGCAGTCGGCCCGTTCAGCTTCTTGATTGGCTTCGCTTCAATCCACTTGGTGAATTTGTCCACGGCAACAAGCAGATGTGTCATGCCGCCGCGCGCCGTCTTGAATGGGCCCACCATGTCCAGTCCCCAGACAGCAAAGGGCCAGGTGAGGGGGATGGTCTTGAGTGCAGAAGCCGGCAGGTGTTGCTTGGAGCTGAAGACTTGGCACCCTTTGCAGTATTTGACTAATTTCTTGGCGTCTTCCAAAGCAATCGGCCAGAAGAACCCATGGTGGAAAGCTTTGGCGACAAGTGATCTTGAGGCCGCGTGGTGGCCGCATTCACCTTGGTGGATGTCCTTGAGGATTGCTACGCCCTTCTCTGGCTCGACGCAGCGCTGGAAGACTCCAGTGACGCTGCGCCTAACGAGTTCTCTGTTTACTATTGTGTATGCTCCGGCTCGGCGTTGAACTTGTCTTGCCGAGATCTCGTCAGTCGGCAGCTCTCTGTTTACCAGGAAGTTGAGGATGGGTTGGGCCCATGATGGAGCTGTGACTTCTTCTATTGCCAATATGGCTACTGCAACCAGGGTGGGTGGGTTGGGTGGTGAAGAGTTGGAGTCGGCCACCGCCTGTTGTGTCGTTGCAGCCCCCGGGCCGACTGCTGCAGTCCCTGGGCCGACTGCTGCAGTCCCCGGGCCGGGTTCTGAAGTCCCTGAGCCGGGTGCGACTATGGCAGTCCCCGAGCCGCATGTCGAAGTCCCCGAGCCGCCTGCTGGGTTCCCCAAGTCGGATCCGACAGCATCAGGGTCAGGCGGTACGAAGATGGAGTCTGATTCTGGAGACAGCTTGACAGACGGTTTGAGGAGGCATTGGAGAGAACGCCGGTTGGGATAGCTTGTCGGGTGGAACCGATTCGTGCCAGGGCATCTGCTTGCTCGTTGTCGGCCCGTGGCACGTGGAGGAACTCGCATCCTTCAAAGTATCCGCTGATTTGCTGGATGAGGAATCGGTAGCTCGCCATGTTTGTGTCCTTGGCGTCCCAGTCGCCAGATGATTGTTGGACTACCAAATCCGAGTCGCCATAGCACAGGATCCGGCGGATGCCGAGCTCTTTGGCTAGCCGGAGCCCATGTATGAGCGCCTCGTACTCGGCCACGTTGTTGGAGGCGGCAAAATGAATTTGCAATATGTATCTGAGTTTGTCGCCCTTGGGAGAGGTGAGTACGATGCCGGCTCCCAAGCCGGTGCGCATCTTGGATCCATCAAAGTGCATCCGCCAATGAGTGGAGTCGGGAGCCGGCGGTAGGTACTGGGTCTCGGCCCAGTCGACAAGGAAGTCGGCCAATGCTTGGGACTTGATGGCGGTGCGAGGCTGGTAGAAGATCGTGTAAGGAGCCAGCGCAATGGCCCACTTGGCCACCCGGCCGGATGCATCCCGGCTGCCTATGATCTCGGCAAGCGGGGCAGTACATACGACCGTGATGGGATGCTCTTGAAAGTAGGGCTTCAGTTTCTTGGCGGCGAAGTATACTCCATAGCACATCTTCTGGTAGTGCGGGTAGTTTTGCTTCGAGGTGGACAGTACTTCGCTCAAATAATACACCGACCTCTGGACTAACTGAGCCCGGCCTTCTTCTGGGCGTTGGACCACAATAACTGTGCTGACCACTCGGCTAGTCGCGGCAATGTAAAGGAGCATGGGCTCTTTCTCAGTTGGCGCCGCCAAGACAGGTGGCGTGGTCAGCATCTTCTTCAACTCGTGAAAAGCTTGGTCTGCTTGGTCGTTCCACTCGAAGTGGGTGGAGTTTTTCATGAGTCGGTACAGGGGGAGAGCCTTCTCTCCTAGCCAGCTGATGAAGCGGTTCAGGGAGGCCAGGCACCCGGTAAACTTTTGGACGTCTCGCAGCTTGGTAGGAATCTCCATTCTCTCTATGGCCTTGATCTTCACTGGGTTGCACTCGATGCCGCGTTCGGAGACCAAGAAGCCTAGAAGCTGGCCGGCTGGTACTCCGAACACGCATTTCTCAGGGTTGAGCTTGATCTGAAACCGGCGCAAGTTGTCGAATGTTTCTCTGAGGTCTTCCAGCAGGGTGCCACGCTTCTCCGTCTTCACCACAATATCGTCTACATAGGCGTGGGCATTTCTGCCGAGTTGCTTGAGGAGGCATTTCTGCATGCAATGCTGAAAAGTGGCACCGGCATTTCTCAAGCCGAATGTCATAGTCAGGTAGCAGAAAGCTCCGAATGGTGTGATGAAGGCGGTCTTCAGGCGGTCGGCTGGATCCAACTTGATCTGATGGTAGCCTGAGTAAGCATCCAAGAAACTCAACAGCTCGCATCCGGCTGTGGAGTCTATCACTTGATCGATTCGATGTAAGGCAAACGGATCTTTGGGGCAGGCTTTGTTGAGGCTGGTGTAATCTATACACATGCGCCATTTATTGTTTTTCTTCAATACAAGGACCGGGTTGGCAAGCCATTCTGGAAAAAACACCTCCATAATGAAGCCGACTGCCAGAAGCCGGGCTATCTCTTCTCCTACAATCCTTCTCTTTTCCTCCGATAGTCGGCGAAGAGGTTGTTTGACTGGTTTTGCGTCTGCTCGGACGTGTAGCTTGTGCTCGGCGAAATCCTTCGGAACACCCGGCTTGTCCTTTGGGGACCATGCAAAGATGTCTCGATTCCCACGGAGGAAATCGATGAGCTCGCCTTCCTATTTGCTGTCCAGGTTTGCTCCAATGACGGCAAACCTCTCCGGGTTCTCTGGGTCCAGAGGTATCGTCTTTGTTTCCTTGGCCGGCTAGAAGGAGCCTTGAGCATCATATTCCTTGGGGTCAGGGGACAGGGCCGGCTGCTTGCCGGCCATGGCCACGACTCGGTCCAGCATATTTTTTCTTCGGCAATCACGAGGGACTCGGCCAGCCGGCTGCCGGCTGCTGGCTGCAGCACACTCAGAGGATTTCTTGTAGTCTCCGGCTATGGTGATGATCCCCTTTGAACTAGGCATCTTCATCTTGAGGTAGGCGTAGTGGGGCACAGCCATGAACTTTGCCAGGGCAGGTCGGCCAAGCAACGCGTGGTAAGGGATCTCTAGATCCACCACTTACAAACCAGACTGCTTCTCGGCGGAAGTGATCCTTGTCTCCGAAGAGACCATCTATCTTGATCTTGCCGATGGGTGAGCAGGACAGGCCGGGTACGATGCCATGGAACACAGTCCGGCTTGGCTTGATTTGCTTCGTCTTGATGTTCAGCTTCTCCATGGTGTCACGGTACAGTATGTTGATGCTGCTCCCACCGTCAATCAGTACACGGGAGAAACGGGCAGCTCGCCTTTCTGTCGTGAGGGTGGCGTCCAACACCAATGCATAAGAGCCGGGAGACGGCATCACCTCTGGGTGATCGGCCCGGCTCCAGCTGATAGGCTTCTCAGACCAATGCATAAACTCTGGGTTGTTAGAGGCGACCGCGTTGACTTCTTGGTGTTGTCGGCGCCGACTGCGTCTGTCTTCAGTTTGGCTTGTAAAGACGATGTAGGCGGCATGCTCGTCCGGGAAGTCGTCTTGAATGGCTCCGACTGCTGGTCGAGCAGCCGGCTGCTGAGGGGCTGGAGGTGGCTGGCCAGCAGGTAGAGGCGGCACCAACCCTTCGCCTTTGGAGATTCGCGTGAGCCAATGACACTTCCGAGTCGTGTGGTTGGACGGCTTCGCGCCGCTGTGGAACTTGCAGGGGGCATCAAGGGTTTGCTCGTAGGAGAAAGCCGGCTGCCAAGCCGGCCTGCCACCCTTCTGCTTCTTGGGCATGGGTCGCCCTTCAGGTTGTTCGTCTTTGACTGTGGCTACTTGCCGACTGGTGGAAGGCGGCATAGGGGCCTTGCGCTGTTGTCGTTTGGGTACGAGCGTCGATTGGAGTCACCAGCCGGCGTCTTGGGAGCCGGAGCGAGCACCTTTCCAGAGGCATCCACTCGAAGCTCAGTCTTCATTGAAGAGTCGGCCGTGGCGTACTTGTCTGCTATGATCAACAGCTCGTTGAGGGTAGTTGGCTCATCGCAGAGGAGCCGGTGCTTGAGGAGGGTTCCCTCTCGGCACCCGGCGGTGAAGTACTCTATGGCTTGAACCTCGTGCACCCCTTCACAAGAGTTGCGGAGCTCGGCCCAATGCATGAGGTAGTCGCGAGTTGATTCGCTGGGCCCTTGGACGCACAAGGAAAGCTGGCGGGGCTTGGGAGGCCGCTTGTATGTGCTGGTGAAATTGCGGATGAAGACTTCCGTGAAGTCTAGCCAGCTGTTGACGCTGTAGGGCTTGAGGCTGTTCAACCAGGTGCGTGCCGTGCCTTGAAGCATGAGCGGGACGTACTTCATGGCAACGCGCCTGTTGCCGTTTGCTATGCGGACTACGGTGGAGTAATCGATCAACCAGTCTTCCGGCTTCACGGAGCCGTTGTATTTTGGCGTGTCTCTTGGGAGTGAGAACCCTTTGGGGAAGGGCTCGTCGCGGATGCGGGGGCCAAAGCAAGGCAAGCCGACATCATCTTCTTCTTCTAGCGCCAGGGATCGCGCTAGGCGGTCGATCTGGTGGCGGGCGTCATTCTCGCCGGCTCCTTCGTGGTGGCCTAGTTGGTCGCCGAGAGTCGGATGCGTAGCAGGCGGCGGGGTGGGATATCTCTCCCCACGAGGCGGGGGAGGAGGCGGATTGCCTCGTCGTTCCACAGCTCGGGGGCGACCTTCTGCGTCACGCTCGATGGTGAGCCGAGTCCGACTGCGGTTAGCAGCCGGCTCCTTGTCTTTTCTCGCGCTGGCGCCGCTTGCAGTCGGCGTCCGGGATGTCGCGTCGTGCTCTCGGCGTGGGGGAGGACTTTCAGCGCGGGCGCTGGCTTCATGCCGCTCTGCGGCCACGTCGATCAGCTGCTGGATGCGTCTAGTCATGTAGGGGAGCTCGTCAGCCTCCAGCCCGTTCAGCTCGTCTACGGCCGCCTGAGCGGCACGCAGGTTCTTGAGTGGCGTGGCGTAGACTGGTCGGTCTGCTCCCAGCATGCTGACGATGGCCGCGCCGCGCTTCTTGACGATGCCGGCTTGGCTCGGCCCGCCAGGAGGCGGCATACCAAAGCCGGCGCGGTCGACTTCGCGCTGGTGAGCCTGAGTGAGCTGTCTCATGGATGCTATCTTCTGGCCCTCCGCAATGAGGGCGAGGCGGCGTGTCTCCAGTGTCTCGGTGTCGGCGTCGGCCGGGATGGGGGCGGACAGGTCGTGTAGCGCCGCTTGTAGGGCGTCTTGGGCGTTCTCGCCTGAGGCAGCACCATGGCTGATGACCAGCACCTCAGTGACAGTGCTGCCGCCACTGTCGGCTCGAGGAAGAGGGTCGTCGATGATCACCACGTTGGTGGCGAAGGCGTCAAGCGATGCTGTGTCGGAGTCGACAAGCATCGGGTCGGTGGAGCCGACCGACTCCAAATCCACAGCAGGCTCGCTGGAGACGTGAAGCTGATCGAGGAGGCTGACGAGGCGGCTCTCGGGGCAGCCTGTGCCCGCGTCGGACGCAGGCTCGTCAGAGATGCGAGCCTCGCCAAGAAGATCGGCAAGGCAGCTCGCCGCGCAGGCGTCGTCGACGCCTTGCAGCGCATCGGGGCAAGCGCAATCGGGCGTGCCGGGCTGGCTACGCTCGCTCGGAAGGAAATGGGTTCCCGTCCAGAACAGGTCTCCGGACGACGGTGCACCCGTCCCCACGGTGGGCGCCAAATGTCGGGTGGTAGGTGCGACATATGCCAACAGGTGGCTTATCATTGTGGGAGCCAGTAAGACATCGCCGGTGCCTGGAAACGGGATAAGGCGAAGACATGCACGCCGGCGAATCTTACCCAGGTTCGGGGCTCTCCGTGGAGATAACACTCCTAGTCCTGCTCTGCGGGGTCTCCGCATGATCACTAGATCAACACAAGTGGCTACAAGTGGCTCCTTGAGCTGTTCGGCTAGAGGAAGAAGAAGGGCAATGCTAGCTCTCCTCTTCTCTCTATGTGGTGTCTAAAACTCTCAGAGATCAACACTTTGCATGGGTGCCCTGGGGGGTTTATATAGGCCTACCCCCCAGGGCTACAATGGTAATCCGGCTGGATGCGGGTCCAGGCCGTCAGTGTCTGTATCCGCCGGCTTCTCCGCCGGCCGCTGGGGCCCGCCGACTGGTGGGTCCCGCCGGCTGCCGGCCTCTTGGCCGACAGGCCGGCCCCACCGCCTGGGGGTCTTGCCGGCGGCTGGTTACTGTAGCCTCGCCCCTGATGACGAGGACTTTGCCGAGGTAGTCATGGCTATAGTGCCGCCGTCTGGCGGGCTCTCACTGTAGTCTTACCTCGTCTTGTCTCCTTAATGATGCACATACTTCGAGGGAGTGAGGTAGCCGGCTATTGGGAGCCGGCTACACCCCAGGCCGACTGGGGGGGCTTGGCCGCCTTCGAGCGTCTCTCTGGCTGAAGAGGCCCGCCACCCGCGAGCCGTACTGACAGCCTGTCGTGGGTGGCGTCATGGTCAACATGGCAACAGTGCCGCGCCGAACGGGGGATGGTCGACCCGTACGGCACACTGTGGCCATGCGTGCTCCGGGATTCGGGGGTGGCAGGCTTTACTGTAGCCATGCCCCGTCTCGTCACCATTATGTGGGTGCTGTCCTTGAGGGTGCAATCTTGGTCGCTTGCCGGGAGCCGGCCCTCTTGTGGCCAGCATCGTGGAGTCGGTCTTCTTGTGGCCGGCTTCTTGGAGTCCGCCTTCTTATGGCTCTCTTCGGGAGGGTTTTAGGGCTGGGCCGCCTTCCAGTAGTCAGCCTGTGAGGTAGCCGGCCAGGGGAAGGCGACCCTGTGCTTTGGGTGCTTGAAGGCTCGATCGGCCCGATAATTTTTGAAGAGCCAGGGGGAGTCGGTTAGGCTACCCGTGGTCATTTACCCCGACATTGTCTTCGCTCGAAGACATAGGATTTGGTTGAGCATCACTTCACTCACTCTGACTTTGTTCATGTGGACCCCACTTAATAGTGCGGTGGTTCCTATGACTCAACAAAGAAGAAAAGGAAACTACGAAACAACTATGTCTTCGCACTCCGTAGTCTTCACGTGAATGTCTTATCGAGTAGGGGTGGGCATAAAAACCGAGGAACCGAAGACCGAACCGAAGCCAAAACCGAAAAACCGAATTATCAATTTTTAATACTAGTAATGAAAAATTCAGTTTTTACTTTTGTTAACCGAACTCACTTTGATCGGTTCGGTATATGATTGGTAACCGAACAGAGAAACCGAACATGTGAGTAGTACATCGCTAAGAAAGTCTCTCTCGTGCGCACATCGCTAAAAGGATGCGCCAGGTTTTTTTTAGACAAAGGACGCGCCAGGTAACGACCACCACTGCACGTGCAACGGGGATATTACTCCCATGGACCCAGCCTATTTCTGTATGCACGCACCTCTTCTTGGGCTTTTTGTGTAGTACTGCGCGGCCCATGTAGTCTTCATGCACGCATGCAAACCAGCAGGACGCGGTGCCGCCGTGAGTTTAGTCCCACCTCAGCTGGCTACGTGAAGGGGCACAACAGCTCGTCTATTTAACAGGGTAGGTTGCAAGGGGTAGCTCGTGCGCACGACGCTGAACTAATTTCTCAGCATATACGGTATAACCCGAATACCGAACCGAATTATCGGTTTCCTAATTTTTTGAACCAATTTCGGTTAGCATTCTCACAAACCGAATTTTTAAAAATACCGAAATGTGTTAACCGAAATTTCGGTTTATACCGGATGCCCAGGCCTATTCTCGAGTCATAATCTTCGTTGTGAATATCTTCACATACCACCATTGTCTTCAATGTCTTCACACATTTTTAGGGGTCATCTCCGGTAGGTAAACTGAATCAATGAGGGACTACTGCCTGTGTTATCCTGCAATTCTCACAAACACATTAGTCCCTCAACCAAGTTTGTCATCAATACTCCAAAACCAACTAGGGGTGGCACTAGATGCACTTACAATCTCCCCCTTTTTGGTGATTGATGACAAACTGGTTGAAGTTTTCAATGGGGATAAAACTATGTGAAATTGTAAGGGTTAAGGCATTGTCTTCATAAGTAGCAAAAGGCCCCCCCTGAAGATGTGCATATAAGTAGTTTGCTTTTGAATGCAAATGCACATGGCAGGTTTTGTTTTGTGGAGATCCTCTTCAACTTTTGAAGACAATTCATCATGCATTTAGAGATAAGACAAAGATAATGACATGCATAATGAAAAATGGACGTCTGCGGAATGACTTCATGCGGAATTTATCATTGCATCACAGAATAGCAGACAAAGTAGCAGACGACCATCAAGTTTAAGTGTTACAACCCAAAGAACCAAATGTATCAAAAGACGAGAGTTGTAAGCACTTGGAAAAATATAGCAACCACCCATATGTACCCGCTTGAAGACTATCAACTCATATGCTTCTCCCCCTTTTGTCAGTAAGGACCAAAAAGGTTCGAAGACATAGAGCATCTACTCGTTCCCATCAGGAGTAGATGAAGGTGCAGGGTCAACGTTGGATTCTGGTGGTGCAGAGGGGCCTGGTGCAGTGTCGAGACGCGTCGAAGTCATGGTTGGTGAAGTGGCATCGTCTTCTTCATCGAAGACTCTCGCAACAACAGTTGCAGCCGAAGATGAATACTCCGAGTCTTCTAAGGAAGGAGTACGACACAGGACGACATTCCGGGGAGGCGTGGAATCAAATTTGTGGCGCTCTATGAAGCCATCTTCACGAAGATCGTCTTCAGAGCTTAGCAATGTTAGACTCTTCCAAGACCTCCGACAGGCTTCATGTGATACGAATGTGTTCTTGGTGGCAAGATTGCGAATGCGATTAACATCCACCAAGAGGCTCTGCATCTGACGCTTTAGCCAGTCATGGTGCCTATCCTGTTTCTGATGTAAGGCCACAAGAAGCTCTTGGTCATTGAGTACACAAGATCGCTTCCGAGGCCTTTGAGCAATGGTGCTTTCAGTGGCTTCAGTGGTTGCACGATGAGGTGCACGAGTATTTCCAGCCAGAGGATAGACGAGTTGCAGCAAGAACTCCCTCAATTGGTTGCGAGAAGCTTTGGCGATCAACATTATGAAGATAAAGTGGCTCTTTGGCAGGCTCAGGGTAGATGGCTTCGGCGGACATATCAACCTCAGGCAAGAAGATAAGATGGTTGCGCGCCGAGGCTGATAGTTGACAGAAGAGTGAAGCTTGATTAAGCGCATCACCCATGGAGCATAAAACTTCAAGCCAAATAGATCAACTCCAGATGCTGCAAGTTGCCTGATGAAGAAATCTTGAGCATTGAAGCTGATGCCATTGAGAATATAGAACACCAATGTCCTCATCGTGCCTTCAAGCTCGGCTGCAGGAGAATGTCCTTTGACGGGCCATAGAGTTCGCCTCACAATGTGATAAATGGTACGGGGCAGATACTCGAGGTCTTCGACAAAGAATTCCTTAGGATATTCAGCATCTTGTGGCAGAGGCTTCATCATGCTGAGCATCTGACTCATGTTGGGCTCAGGCTTCTGAAAATATACTCTCCAATGCATTCCTGTGTAGCTGACAACCAGGTTCATAGAGCTCACCTGGAGTGGGCAGGGAAGTAAGCTCAATGATATCTTGAGCTTTGGCTTCATGGTGCACATCACCTGTCATCCACTCAAGGACCCAAGTCTTCGGATCCCTGTTGTAGCCGTGAATGTGAAGAGTGGCATAGAATTGTAGCAGAAGCTCCTCATTCCAATGCTCTTTGTCAGTTACGAACTGCAGAAGGACAGCATCTCTGAAACAGTCTAGAGCTTCTTCCAAGCAGGGCAGACCAGCAATGGCTTCACAATCCAGACGCATGTGAGGAAAGATTCGCCCTTGATTGTATAAGATACATGAGTAATAACTGCGCTGTTGATAGCTCCAGAAGCGATCAGATGAGATTTTTGGCTTCGAGTACGGGTTCTTGGCACTGTCAAAGAATGTGTTGTGTGCCCTGAAGCTGTTTACATTGAACGATCCTGGCGATGTTGCAGCACCGGGAAATCTTGGCAGTCTGGGCTTTGGCTTCTGGACCTGAGGCCTTTGCTCCACGTGGTATTCAAATTGTGGTCCGGGAGCAGTGGGAGGAACCAGAACAGGCCATCGGACAGTGACAAGTTGGCCGCGATCATATGCCTGCTCAATAGTGTGAGGCCTTGGGGGTGGAACAGTAGCTTCGGCGTTGACTGTGGCTTCAGGTTGCACACTAGCTTCAGGCGCCACATTGTCTTCAGCCATGACAACGTCATTGGCTTCAGTAGTGTTGTTTGTGGCCGCCTCAATGTTTTCAACCTCCTCTTCAATAGCAGGAGGGTCGGGCATAGACACGTTCTCCTCGAGAACAACCTCTTGAGTAACAGGGGTGAGGCAATCCTTTCTGCTTCTTTTTCTTTTGGTTCTTGATTGTCATCGGCTGATGCAGCTGGAATGTCTTCAACAGCTTTGGCTTCAGACTCGGAGACATTTGCAGTTGGAGTGGCTTCAGGGAACACTTGGCGTGCTACTAAGCTTTGTTGCACTTCTCCTTCTGGAATGCTCGACATGGTGACCTGTGGCCTAGGGCCTTTGCAAAGCCTGCGGAAAGCGGGCGACGCCTGTGGTGATGGAGTGGTCTGCACCATGTAGTTGTCGTCATCAAGCACCGAAGTGGTGACTTGAGGTGGTGGAGTACTGGGTGTGTCATCTTGACTTGGTGTGTCTTGTTGAGGGTGATCAGCCCACGATGCATCCTGAGCAATCAGCGTCAAGGGACGACCAATGCTGATGAGTTCACTGTTCGTAAGAACAGGTGATGATACCAATTGGTGCTCGATCTGAGGAAGGACTTCATCGTCTTCTACATTGTCGCCATGACCAATGTCTTCAGCTGTGTTGGGGTCGACAGTTGGAACTTCTTCTTCTTCAGGAGCCTCTGTGAAAGCAGGCTCGTGGATCACAAGTTGACGCTCTTGATTGGTGGATGCAGGACGAACAACCGAAATGGGTTCGACAACAAGAGGCTCAGAGGCCGCAACACGCTCTTTCTTTGAAGACTTCTTGAGTTTCTTCTTTGATGGAGCATCATCAGAAGTATTCATGTGCTTGCGCTTCTTGGCTTCGGCTTCGACTGCCCTTGTCTTTTTCAGCTCTGAAGCTGCTGTGGGGACCTTAGGCTTCGAGCCTATCATGCTGGCAGGGAAGACAATGCGAGGTGCTTCCTGCGTTGATGCTTCAGCTTGGGCCACAGCAGGCTTCTTCTTCTGTTTGGCAGCCATCTTGGGGTTAATGCCAGGACGCCCAAGAGCCTTGCGCTTCTCTGCCTCATTGTGTGCTTGAGCACATTTCTCTGCGAAGTATTTCATCCGCTCTCTTGAACCTTTTGCTTCTTCATGTTTCTTGTGAAACTTTTCTTTGAGCTCATGAAGCGTTTCCTTGAAGCTTTGAACATCAGCCACGCTGAGCTTGGCCATGTTCTTCTTGAATTGAGCCTTTTCATAATCAATTTTGTTCTTTAGCTTGATGATCTTCTGAGCCAGAGCCATCTCATTAGCAATGGATCCATGGAAGGTGACGCTGATATCAACTGGCAGCTGAAGATCATCAATGCTGAGGCTCGGGTTGTCAAACCACTCATCGATGAAGTTGTTCAGAATATCCACATCAAAGAGGGGCAGATCGTTGAAGATCTCCGCCTCTTGCTTGCTCTTGATTAGTAGCTCAAGGGCATCATCACCAAGATCTTCGTCGCTTGACAGATCAATGGCTTCATTTTCATTCCGCAGAACGGCATCAAGAGTAAGTTCATGCCCAGAAATCTTCATGGGCTTCTTCTTCTTGGACTTCTCCGTCTTCTTGGAGACACGAGAAAGATCTTCAGATTGCACACTGAGTTTAGGAGGTGCAGTTTCCAATGGCTTTGCACGCGAAGCTTTTGGTGCGGCAGAGGGCTTTGAAGCCTTTGTTTTCTTTTGCTTCTGCGGCTTAGGTGGAGCAGGCGCTTCATCAGAATCTGCATCATCACCTGATTGCTTCACAGTGGCCCTCTGAGCAGTGATATAAGAGAGGAGACCATCAAAGTTGTCAAAGGGGCCGATGACATTGGGGTTGGCATCACGTGTGCCATCAGCCCTTGGAGCAGACGGACCTGGGTTGAAGTTGCACCCAAGATGTTTCTTGTTCTTCACAGCAGAATCTTTGGCAAACTGGTAGTTGCGCTTGAAAATATTGTCGTCACGACACCATAACAGAGAAGATGGGTCGGCATTCTCTGGCTGTGGTCCTCGGACCATGCAAGATAGAAGCCTTGAGCAATGGCTTCGGACTTGGACTTGGGATGAAGATTTTTGTATAGAATATCTCCCCATGGTCGCTTGATGGCGTTCTTTCAGCATATTTAGCAGTCACGAATTTGTATTGGAACCATTTTTCTGCCCAATATCGTCGAATCCATTGGATTTGGGTTTTGCGCTGATTGTAATTCTCTTCAGGATCAGACTTGTACAATTCAAAGAGATCTGGCGGCAAGTCCTTGGTTGTATCCCCACGGCGCTGCTTACCGCCCTTTCTAGCTGATTTCTCAGTGGCCATTATATTCAAGCTGAAAGGCTTCAAGACTGTGAATGGCTTCCTTCTGCTAGTCAGACAGGAACTGGCTTCAGGAGAGTTGATGTGGTGCTGTAAGAATTTTGCAAATGAATGCAGACTATGAGAACCAAGGGATTCTCCCACGGACATGTACCTGTGACAGCAGTAGAGGTGCGGGGGAAGGCGAAGAGGTCATATGCATTCTCAGAAGATTTTGAAGATAAATTAGTTTGAAGACATTGAACTCATAGTGCGAAGACATTCACTTATTTGGAGAGAGTTGGTTCTAGATTTGTATGAATCCATGAATAAGTACAAGTGAGGAATCTAACTAGTGGTGAAGCATAAGTGAATATACTTGGCATGATATGAGATACAGAACAAGATAGATCCAGATTTGGAAGTTTAGAAACCACTTTTGGTTGAAGTGGATGGATCTGGCGGATCAAAAAAGGCAGTAAAAAGTAAGTTTTAATTACCCTTGATGAACTGCTAGACGAGACGAAGAGGGAGGCCGAGCAGTTCAATCTCCCGTGCCCTAACTTGGCGACGGAAGACACCTACGGCGGCGGCGGAGAGGACGAGGTCCGCGGCCGGCGTGAGGACGGCGTCGAAGAAGTCGCGGCAGCTAAGCGCTTCATCTCTGGCGTCGACGCGAGCTAGGGGAGGCGCTAGGGTTTGTGCGAGGTGGCGAGGTGGAAGAAGAGATTGTGACCGCGGTGAGTTGTGTATTTATAAGGAAAGGGACAGCACAACGCAATTACGCAGGTGCCCCTGGCGGTTCACATCTGTAGGACACATGGCACGCATGCAACACATTGAAAGTTGTTCCATGTTCCCACGCACGTCTAGACTGTCGGGTGGTCGTTCCGGCTTCTCCGGGTTTCAGGCAATAAGGATATAACATTAAAGCAGATTCAACTTTTGTCTCTGTATCTTCTGCTGACAAGGACGCAGACAAGACATTCGACAGTTTCAATAGAATGCATATGATTTAAATAGATAGAATCTGAGGTAGAAGCATAGACAAGGGGTTAGGGTCCGATCACATTCACTTAGATTAAAAGATTCAAACATGAAGACATAGCCATAAGTGAATGCTGTAGAGGACAGAACACAAATATATGTATATATCAGAATAAGACCAAATCAACATTGTGAAGATAAATATGAAGTCAAATCAATGTTGAAGACAAACCAAATGCGAAGACTTTGCAGATGTGACGCCGAACGAAACACTTCAACAAAAGTTTGGTGGTGGCGTTACCCACCGTATAGGAAGTATTAGACCCAGACACGGCGCACAATTATTGTGGCGCTCCGAAGTCAAATTCCACATTAATGTATTCACACTTAGAGTGTATGTCTTCATTGATTGAAGATATACTTTACTTCGTGTGTTGCACATCTAAGTCATCAACATGCATAAGCATTAGGATGTGTGTCCAATCACAGGACATTCGAGGATTCTAAGATATTTAGCTCACACCGCAACTTGCAAAACCTTTTCTCATCCAAGGTCTTTGTGAAGATATCTGCCAATTGCTCTTCAGTGTTGACGTGAATGATATCAATATCTTCCTTCATGACATGATCTCTGAGAAAGTGATGACAAATTTCAATGTGCTTTGTCTTCGAGTGTTGATCTGGGTTGTTGGCAATCTTGATGGCGCTTTCATTGTCGCAGTAAAGTGGCACTTGCTTCAGATGGATGCCATAGTCCTTGAGAGTTTGCTTCATCCATAGAAGCTCAGCGCAGCAAGATCCAGCAGCAATGTATTCAGATTCAGCAATGGAGAGAGACACACGGTTCTGCTTCTTTGAAGACCAACAGACAAGAGATCGTCCAAGAAAGTGACATGTGCCTGATGTGGACTTGCGATCAACCTTGTCACCAGCATAATCAGCATCTGAGAATCCAACTAGATCAAACGCTGAGCCCTTTGGATACCATAATCCTAGTGTTGGGATGTAAGTCAAATATCGAAGAATTCGCTTCACAGCTAAGTGATGCGATTCCTTTGGTGCCGCTTGGAATCGGGCACACATGCAACCGCTAAGCATGATATCTGGCCTAGATGCACATAAATAGAGTAAAGAACCAATCATGGAGCAGTATACCTTTTGATCGAACTCTTTACCATTGTTGTTGGGGCCCAGATGACTTTTGGTTGGCACTGGCACCGTGTATCCTTTGCAGTCTTTCATTCCAAACTTCTTCAGGCAATCTTTGAGGTATTTCTCTTGTGATATGAAGATGTCGTTGCTCTGCTGACATATTTGAAGACCGAGGAAGAACTTCAGCTCACCCATCATGGACATCTGATATTGCTCTTGCATCATGTGTCCAAACTCATCACTGTATCTTTTGTCAGTGCAGCCGAAGATAATGTCATCTAGATAGATTTGGCACACAAATAGTTCTCCATCATATGTCTTCGTGAAGAGAGTGGGATCCAGGGAACCAGGTTTGAAGCATTTGCTCTTCAGGAAGTCTTTGAGTGTGTCATACCAAGCACGAGGGGATTGTTTGAGGCCATACAGTGCCTTGTTGAGCTTGTATACCATATCAGGATGTTTTGAATCTTCAAAGCCAGGTGGTTGTGCAACATATACTTCTTCTTCAATCTTACCATTGAGAAATGCCCTCTTCACATCCATTTGGTACAGGAGGATGTTGTGATGGTTGGCATAGGCTAGCAGTATGTGAATGGCTTCAAGCCTAGCCACCGGAGCAAATGTTTCATCGAAGTCAATCCCTTCAACTTGAGTGTATCCTTGAGCAACGAGACGAGCCTTGTTTGTGACGACTTGACCATGCTCATCTTGTTTGTTGCGATAGATCCATTTTGTGCCAATGATATTGTGCTCGCGAGGGTCAGGACGCTTGACTAATTCCCACACATTGTTCAGCTCGAACTGTTGAAGCTCTTCTTGCATAGCTTGAATCCATTCAGGTTCCATGAAGGCTTCAGGAACTTTCTTGGGTTCAGATATAGAGACAAAAGCAAAGTGCCCACAGAAATTTGCTAGCTGTGTTGCTCTTGAACGAGTGAGTGGACCAGGTGCATTGATGCTATCAATTATCTTCTCAATCTGTACTTTATTTGCAACACGAGGATGAACTGGACGAAGATTTTGCCCTTGCTGATCATTGTCTTCATTTTCAGCATTGGCTTTAGGCTGAGCATTGTCTTCAGGTTGACTTGGTGCAATGATGATCTCTTCTTCAGCCTGTCCCTCTGAAGGTATGATTTCTCTAGTACCCATAAGCTTGATGGATTCACTAGGTGGGACTTCATCTAGCACATTTGGCAGGTGCTCTCTTTGCGAGCCGTTAGTTTCATCGAACCGCACATCCACAGTTTCAACCACTTTATAGTGAAAGAGGTTGAAGACTCTGTAGGAATGCGAATCCTTTCCGTAACCAAGCATAAAACCTTCATGTGCTTTCGGTGCAAATTTTGAAGTGTGATGTGGATCCTTGATCCAGCACCTAGCACCAAATAGGGATGGCACCTGCCGGGTTTGGGTACGGGTGGAGTTACCGCATACCCTTACCCACCCTCCTTGAGCTTACCCATCACCCGTACCCATACCCCATCAGCAGGTACAATTTTTCCCCATACCTTTCACCCGTCAGTGTAAATGGGTACCCATGGGTAAAAATACCCACACGTGCATAGGTTAAGTTGAGCAAGAAACATAAACGATAGCATATCATCATAATTTATTTTAAACAACGGAGATGAGCACCAAAAAGACATCAAGCACTGAAAGTACGATGCTCATATATACAACACAACATCTCTATGTATCATGTATATACAAAAAAAGTCGTATTCACCACATCAGCTATATACATCATGTATAGGCCGAAATCGATGCTTATATGCACGATGAGCACTGAAATTATGATGCTCATATATACTCCCTCCGTCCCAAAATTCTTGCCTTAGATTAGTCTAGATACGGATGTATCTAATACTAAAACGTGACTTGATACATCCGTATTTAGACAAATCTAAGACAAGAATTTTGGGACGAAGGGAGTACATCATAACATCTCTACGTATCAGGATATATAAAAAATCGTATTCATCATAGCAGCTATATACATCATGTATAGGCAGAAAATCAATACTAAAAACATCATATCATCACATCATCTATACATCTACGTATCATCCGCAAATGCATCACATCATCTATATACAAAACAGAAACTACAAGATCAATGCTCATATTCATAAAATCATACGCAAAATTGGAACTCACCAAACCAAATTGCCTTGCTCTTGTTCTTGTGCTTGGTGGTAGCAGTGGATCGACAAAAGAGGGCTCGGGCGAGGCGTCCGGTTTGACGTGTTGTGACGGTGTTGTGCCTTGGATGACAAGGCAGGACGTAGAGGTCATTTACGTCGGTGGGGGCTGGAAGCGCTGGCGACAACGAGGCAGTGAGCAGCTAGACGCGTTCGCTGTTAGCGGCCAGTGATGGCAGATGGCCGATGAGGCGAGTAAACAAGGAAACGAGACAAGGAGGATATCAATCTCCGGCCCTCTGAATATGGGAAGTGATCACGTATTCATTATTCACCTTAGCCTAAATCACGTTAATCACGCAAAAAATGAGAGATATATGGGATTACTTCTATCATTCCATGTAAGTAGCGTGTGTGCGTGGGCTGCTCATGTATCTTTCCGAGGGGAAGCTAGTATCTACATAGACTGATTTTGTGGGAAGTTAGATTAGGAAGGTCCACTTAGCAGATTTTACGTGGGTATATGGGTACACGGGTATGGGTTATGATATCCCATACCCATACCCATTCTACCCGATGCGATTAATATTTTCCTATTTATATACCCATGGATATTTTTTATCCCATACCCTTATCCTAATAGGGTTTTTACCCGCCAGGTACGCGGGTAATGGGTACCCATTGCCATCCCTAGCACCAAATACTCTGAAGTAACTGACGTTTGGCTTCTTACCAGTTAGAAGCTCATAGGATGTCTTGTTTAGAAGCTTATGAAGATAAACACGGTTGATGACGTGGCATGCAGTATCAATGGCTTCAGGCCAGAACTTCCTTGGAGTCTTGTACTCATTAAGCATAGTTCGTGCCATCTCAATGAGTGTTCTGTTCTTGCGCTCCATGATGCCATTCTGCTGAGGTGTGTATGGAGCAGAGAACTTATGAGTGATGCCCAATGTATCAAGATAAATGTCGAGGCCGGTGTTCTTGAACTCTGTGCCGTTGTCACTTCTGATGTGCTTGATCTTGATGCCATAGTTCGTCATGGCACGATTGGCAAATCGTCTGAAGACATACTGCACTTCATTCTTGTAGAGAATTGTATGCACCCATGTATATCTTGAATAATCATCAACAATGACAAACCATAGAGACAAGCAGTGGTAGTAAGAGTAGAGTAATGAGTAGGGCCAAATAGGTCCATGTGAAGCAGCTCGAAGGGTTGAGATGTCGTCATGATTGTCTTCAAGGGATGCTTGGCCCTAGTCATCTTTCCAGCTTTGCAGGCACCACACAGATGATCCTTCTTGAACTTGACGCCCTCGATGCCTACGACATGTTTCTTTTTCGCGAGTGTGTACAAGTTCCTCATGCCAGCATGCCCTAGCCTCCGATGCCAGAGCCAGCACTCTGAAGCTCTTGCTAGAAGACATACGGCCAACTGTGGTCCTGTTGAGAAATCTACCATGTACAGATCATCTTTTCGATACCCTTCAAAGACTAGAGATTTGTCAGATTCCATTAGAACAAGGCAACGATATTTTCCAAATATCACAATCATGTTTAAGTCACAAAGCATTGAGACAGACATTAAGTTGAAACCAAGGGATTCAACAAGCATCACTTTGTCCATGTGCTGATCCCTTGAGATTGCAACTCTACCTAGACCCAATACCTTGCTTTTACCAGTGTCAGCAAATGTGATGTGACTCTTGTCAGATGGACGTAAGGTTGAGTCCATGAGAAGACTTCGATCACTAGTCATGTGATTAGTGCATCCACTGTCCATAATCCATTCTGAAGCATGTGGTGTCATACCCTACAGTGCAGTTAGGGGGATAGGCTTCACCAAGGGTATTGTGAAGCATAAACATTTGACGAACAAGCGGATTATCAAAGCTTAGATCCAGGTTAGGACTGATAGGATGATTGGCAAGTGATTCAGGAACAAAGTACATAGTAAGACCATTTGGGCATTTTATCTTGCGCCCAACAAGTTGTTTTAGGTCCCCAGCAATAGCATCAGATGCCTTCGATTTTCGGCTGGAGACCTTTCCCTGCAAAAGAGAGTTAAGTTTTCTTAACCACCCACATTTTCAGGGGTGGCTTCAAAGCAATGAGTCTAAGTGCAGCATCTGAGAACTTCGGATTTGGAGTCCTAGCAAATAGCCTTGCAGGAGGTGAATAATACTCATATGAATAAGCAGAAAAGTTCTTAGTTTTGTGAACATAGCGGTTTGAAGAAACACGCTCATATTCAGAAGTCTGAGTATGATTTCCCTGCAAAACATTGGCGTTAGGGTGACTCTGGTGAGTCCTCTGTCTGTATGAAGCCTTTGGACCATATGAAGCCTTTGGTCTGGGGTTTGTCTTCTTCCCTGGTGGTGTCATGATGACATTCACAGGAAGATTCTCAAGACAACTTTTGGGCACCCAGATCTTCTTCATAGGTGGCCCATTCTTGCAGTTAGTACCAATATACCTGGCAAACACTTCACCATATTGATTCTTAAACAGTTTATAGTTTGCATCAAAGGATTCATCAATGATAACCGGGTTAGCACAAGTGAAGCCAGATAAGGTGGATGGATCCACTGAAGGTCCCTTTGCAGCAACCCATGTGGTTTTGGGGTACTGCTCAGGCTTCCAGTAAGAACCATCAACATTCATTTTCCTCTCGAACCCAACACCCAGTTTCCTAGGGTTTCGGTTCAGAATATGCTTTTTGAGGACATCACATAGTGTCTGATGCCCTTTGAGACTTTTGTACATTCCTGTCACAAGCAATGTCTTCAACCTGGCATTCTCATCAGCAATAGTAGTGGTATCCTCAGTTGAGGGTTAGTTACCACATTAGCAGTTGAAGATATTGCAACAGTAGCAGCACTAGAACATTCAGCAACAGAGGTAGCGTTATCACGCTCAAGGCACTTTAGACATGGTGGATCAAATCCTTCCTGAGCGGGACTGATCTATTGAGCGCGAAGTGACTCGTTCTCCTTTTGAAGATCTTCATGAGCCGCTCCAAATTTCTCAAGTTCTTGCTTCCTTTGAAGATAATCGTAGGAAAGCTTTTCATGAGTTGTTGAGAGCGTTTCATGACAACTTTCAAGTTCCTCGTACTTAACATGAAGATTTTTTATGTCTTCAATTAAGGACTGAGATCGGGTCATTTCCGCGTCCAACAGGTCATCGCTTTTGTCTAGCAATTTTTTAATATGTTCCATAGCTTTCTGTTGCTCAGTTGCAATTTTAGCAAGTGTTTTGTAGCTAGGTTTAGATTCACAATCAGAGTCATCTTCACTTGATGTTTGAAAGTAGGCATCGCGTGAGTTTACCTTGGCACCGCATGCCATGAAGCAGTAGGTGGGGGCAGAGTCGTCCTTGTCATTAGCATCAGCGTTGGTGATGGATCCATTGTCTTCAGTGTTGAAGATGGACTTGGAAACATAGGCTGTAGCTAGAGCCATGCTTGCCACGCCTGAATCGGACTCCTCAGACTCCACCACGGCCTCCTCAGAAGCAGACTCCTCCTCTGAATCCATCTTCTTGCCAACAAATGCACGAGCCTTGCCAGATGAGCTCAACTTGTATGATGAAGACTTGGACGAAGACTTGGAAGAAGACTTTGAGGATTTCTTCTTCTTCTTGTCATTAGAATCATATTCCTTGTGCTTCTTCTTCTTCTTCTTGTTCTCGTTTCCCACTATGGACACTCAGAAATGTAGTGACCAGGTTTCTTGCACTTGTGGCATGTTCTCTTCTTGTGGTCATGAGTAGAAGCTTCATCATTTCTCGAGCTGGATCTTGAAGACTTTCTGAAGCCTTTCTTCTTAGTGAATTTCTGGAACTTCTTCACAAGCATAGCAAGCTCCTTTCCAATGTCTTCAGGATTCCCAGAACTGCAGTTAGATTCTTCTTCAGACGAGGAAACATCCTTCACCTTCAAAGTGCAAGTTCGGCCATAGTTAGGACCATAGATATCTCTTTTCTCAGATAACTGGAACTCATGTGTGTTGAGCCTCTCAAGTATGTCAGACGGATCGAGAGTCTTGAAGTCACGGCATTCTTAAATCATCAGGGCCAGGGTGTCAAATGAGCTGTCGAGCGATCTCAAGACTGTCTTGACGATTTCATGCTTGGTGATCTCAGTGGCGCCAAGTGCATGAAGCTCATTTGTGATATCAGTGAGGCGATCAAATGTGAGCCGGACATTCTCATTGTCATTTCTCTTGAAGCGATTGAAGATGTTGCGAAGAACACTGATCCTTGAGTCTCTCTAGGTTGAGACGCCTTCATTGACCTTGGAGAGCCAGTCCCAGACTAGCTTCGCAGTTTCTAGAGCACTCACACGACCATACTGTCCTTTGGTCAGATGACCACAGATGATGTTCTTGGCAGTGGAATCCAGTTGAATGAACCTCTTGACATCAGCAGGGGTGACACCTTCACCGGCCTTGGGAACGCCGTTCTTGACGACATACCAGAGGTCGACATCAATGGCTTCAAGATGCATACACATCTTATTCTTCCAGTAGGGGTAATCAGTGCCATCAAAGACAGGGCATGCAGCGGAGACTTTGATTATCCCTGCAGTCGACATAGCTACAACTCCAGGTGGTTAAACTGAATCACACAGAATAAGGGAGCACCTTGCTCTGATACCAATTAAAAGTGCTAGTTATCAACTAGAGGGGGGGTGAATAGGAGATTTTTATCAAAGTCTTCAAAATACAGGGGCTTTGAAGAGAAACAATAGAAATGAACCTATTGATATGCAGCGGAAGGTAGACTACACTAGACAAGTCATAGTCAAGCAAGCAATGAAGTGAAAGCACGAAGTGAAGGAAATATGCCCTAGAGGCAATAATAAAGTTATTATTTATTTCCTTATTTCATGATAAATGTTTATTATTCATCCTAGAATTGTATTAACCGGAAACTTAGTACATGGGTGAATACATAGACAAACAGAGTGTCACTAGTATGCCTCTACTTGACTAGCTCGTTGAATCAATGATGGTTAAGTTTCCTAACCATAGACATGAGTTGTCATTTGATTAACGGGATCAAATCATTAGAGAATGATGTGATTGACTTGGCCCATTCCGTTAGCTTAGCATTTGATCGTTTAAGTATATTGCTATTTCTTTCTTCATGACTTATACATGTTCCTATGACTATGAGATTATGCAACTCCCGAATACCGGAGGAACACTTTGTGTGCTACCAAACATCACAACGTAACTGTGTGATTATAAAGGTGCTCTACATGTGTATCCAATGGTATTTGTTGAGTTGGCATGGATCGAGATTAGGATTTGTCACTCCAATTGTCGGAGAGGTATCTCTGGGCCCTCTCGGTAATGCACATCACTATAAGCCTTGCAAGCAATGTAACTAATGAGTTAGTTGCGAGATGATGCATTATGGAACGAGTAAAGAGACTTGCTGGTAATGAGATCGAACTAGGTATTGAGATACCGACGATCGAATCTCGGGCAAGTAACATACCGATGACAAAGGGAACAACGTATGTTGTTATGCGGTTTGACCGATAAAGATCTTCGTAGAATATGTAGGAGCCAATATGAGCATCCAGGTTCCACTATTGGTTATTGACCGGAGACGTGTCTCGGTCATGTCTACATAGTTCTCGAACCCGTAGGGTCCGCTCGCTTAACGTTCGGTGAAAATCGGTAATACGAGTTTATGTGTTTTGATGTACCGAAGGTAGTTCAGAGTCCCGAGTATCATCACGGACATGACGAGGAGTCTCGAAATGGTCAAGACAAAAAGATCGATATATTGGATGATTATGTTTGGACTTCGGAAGGGTTCCGAGTGGGTTTGGACAAATACCGGAGTACCGGGGGTTACCGGAACCCCCCGGGGAGTGTAATGGGCCTCATGGGCCTTGGTGGAGAGAGGACGGGGCGGCCAGGGTAGGCCGCGCGCCCCTCCCCCTCTAGTCCGAATTGGACAAGGAAGGGGGGCGCCCCCCTTTTCCTTCCCCCTCTCTCTTCCTTCCTTCCCTCCTCCTACTCATGGAAGGGGTGGAATCCTACTCCCGGTGGGAGTAGGTCTCCCCTTGGGGCGTGCCTAGGAGGCCGGCCCCCTCCCCCTCCTCCACTCCTTTATACATGGGGGAGGGGGGCACCCCATAGACACACAAGTTGATCATTGATCTCTTAGCCGTGTGTGGTGCCCCCCTCCACCATAATCCACCTTGGTCATATCATCGTAGTGCTTAGGCGAAGCCCTGCGTCGGTAGCTTCATCATCACCATCATCATGCCGTCGTGCTGACGGAACTCTCCCTCAAAGCTCTACTGGATCGTGAGTTCGTGGGATGTCACCGAGCCGAACGTGTGCAGATTGCGGAGGTGCTGTACTTTCGGTACTAGGATCGGTCGATCGTGAAGACGTACGACTACATCAACCGCATTGTCATAACGCTTCCACTTATTGTCTACGAGGGTACGTAGACGACACTCTCCCCCTCGTTGCTATGCATCACCATGATCTTGCGTGTGCGTAGGAAATTTTGAAATTACTATGTTCCCCAACAGTGGCATCCGAGCCAGGTTTATGCGTAGATGTTATATGCACGAGTAGAACACAAGTGAGTTATGGGCGATAATAGTCATACTGCTTACCAGCATGTCATACTTTGATTCGGCGGTATTGTTGGATGATGCGGCCCGGACCGACATTACGCGTACGCTTACGCGAGACTGGTTCTACCAACGTGCTTCGCACACAGGTGGCTGGCGGGTGCCAGTTTCTCCAACTTTAGTTGAATCGAGTGTAGCTACGCCCGGTCCTTGTTGAAGGTTAAAACAACACATACTTGATGAAATATCGTTGTGGTTTTTATGCGTAGGTAAGAACGGTTCTTGCTCAGCCCGTAGCAGCCACGTAAAACTTGCAACAACAAAGTAGAGGACGTCTCACTTATTTTTGCAGGGCATGTTGTGATGTGATATGGTCAACACATGATGCTAATTTTATTGTATGAGATGATCATGTTTTGTAACGGAGTTATCGGCAACTGGCAGGAGCCATATGGTTGTCGCTTTATTGTATGAAATGCAATCGCCATGTAATTGCTTTACTTTATCACTAAGCGGTAGCGATAGTCGTAGAAGCAATAGTTGGCGAGACGACAATGATGCTACGATGGAGATCAAGGTGTCGCGTCAGTGACGATGGTGATCATGACGGTGCTTTGGAGATGGAGATCAAAGGCACAAGATGATGATGGCCATATCATATCACTTATATTGATTGCATGTGATGTTTATCTTTTATGCATCTTATTTTGCTTAGATCGACGGTAGCATTATAAGATGATCTCTCACTAAATTTCAAGGTACAAGTGTTCTCCTTGAGTATGCACCATTGCGACAGTTCTTCGTGCTGAGACACCACGTGATGATCGGGTGTGATAAGCTCTACGTTCACATACAACGGGTGCAAGCCAGTTTTGCACACGCAGAATACTCGGGTTAAACTTGACGAGCCTAGCATATGCAGATATGGCCTCGGAACACTGAGACCGAAAGGTCGAGCGTGAATCATATAGTAGATATGATCAACATAGTGATGTTCACCATTGAAAACTACTCCATCTCACGTGATGATCGGACATGGTTTAGTTGATATGGATCACGTGATCACTTAGATGATTAGAGGGATGTCTATCTAAGTGGGAGTTCTTAAGTAATATGATTAATTGAACTTTAATTATTATGAACTTAGTCCTGATAGTATTTGCATATCTATGTTGTAGATCAATAGCTCGCATTTAGCTCCCCTGTTTTATTTTTGATATATTCCTAAAGAAAACCAAGTTGAAAGATGTTAGTAGCAATGATGTTGATTGGATCCGTGATCTAAGGATTATCCTCATTGCTGCACAGAAGAATTATGTCCTTGATGCATCGCTAGGTGACAGACCAATTGCAGACGTTATGAACGTTTGGCAAGCTCGATATGATGACTACTTGATAGTTTAGTGCACCATGCTTTACGGCTTAGAATCGGGGCTTCAAAGACATTTTTGAAACGCCACGGAGCATATAAGATGTTCCAAGAGTTGAAATTGGTATTTCATACTCATTCCCGTGTCAAGAGGTATGAGACCTCTGACAGTACTTTGCCTACAAGATGGAAGAGAATAGCTCATACAGTGAGCATGTGCTTAGATTGTCTGGGTACTACATTTGCTTGAATCAAGTGGGAGTTAATCTTCTAGATAAGATAGTAATTGACAGAGTTCTCAAGTCACTATCACCAAGTTACTAGAACTTCGTGATGAACTATAATATGCAAGGGATAACGAAAACGATTCTCGAGCTCTTCGTGATGCTGAAATCAACGAAGGTAGAAATCAAGAAAAGCCTCAAATGTTGATGGTTGACAAGACCACTAGTTTCAAGTAAAAGGGCAAGGGAAAGTGTCGTGGAATAGTCACGGCAGATGCCCTTGTGAAAGGACTTAGTCGTGGAGCCATCGCAACTAGGAAGCTTAAAGGGGTTAAAGCGGGACAAAGGACACGAGGGTTATACTGGTTTGGCCCCTTACGGTGAAGGTAAAAGCCTACTCCAGTTGATGTGGAATTACTAGGGTTTGGATGACCAGGGAGCGAATCCGCTATGCCTAGCTATCGATTTGATGTTATCTCCCTTAAGTCGCCGGCGGGTCATCCCCTTATATACACGGGTTGACGCCCCGCGGCCTACAGAGTCCCGGCCGGCTTATAAACAGTATCCGGCTCGGTAACTAGTTAATCTTGCCTTACAACACAAGTCACGCCATTACGGCGGTTTATCACTACGGGCCTTAAGTCGCCTACGGGCTTTAGGCCCTTTATTGAACCGCCATCTTCAAGCTTGATATTGGGCTTCATATAATGAATTGCTATAGCGTAACCCGGCCCCTCCTGGGCGGGTTACACCAATAGTTATATCCCCAACATTAGGCCCCAGATTGATTTGAACCGGTTCATGTCAATCTTCAATACTTTAAGAAAAACTTTCTGGCTTCTGTCTGTGCAAAGTTATAACCCGCCATGACGTCATCTTCTGCATTCATGATAACCCGCCATGATGTCATCTTCCATTAAATTCATTTTATTCTGCCATATCTCAACGGATCTTTATCTTAATGACCATCCCAAAAATCGAGGTGTCGGAGTAGCTGGATATCCATGTCTGGCCTCCTTGTTTCTCGCGCCCTCTCTGTCAGTCCTTCCTTATAAATAAGCACGACCTTTAGGTCTTTCTTCATTCTCCCCCTTTTTGTCATCTTCTTCCTCTCGCGACTCCGCTGCTGCTCGAGCTCCGCCGCCGCCGCCGCAGCAGAGCACCTCATCTTCGTCGATCTTGGCCGCTGCATCAACCCGAATCGACCAGAGAACAGCGGCGATCCTCCGCAGTAGATCTACAGCCGTAAGTCTTCACCTTCCCGCACTTCAGATCTGCATTTAGGGTTTTCAAGTTCTTCCGTGTTCTTCATGGTTCAACACAGTTTCTTCGTAATTCCTCCACCGCGGCTTTATTTGATCCAAAAGTAGTATGGAACTCATGCGGTAGTTGCTTTGCATCCATTTTCAATACTAGCAGATCCCTTTTGCTTGTAAAAAGACCTCATTAGAGCTCACGAACTCATCTGTACTAGTTTTTAGGTCTAGAATATTTTCTTTTCTGAACCACCGTTTGATCCAAAATAGCAACTGCAACCTGTGAAACCTGTTTGTGCGATACTTAGGCAAAAATTGTATCCATTATCCATGACGGCTCTTACCGCCGGCTTAACGAGGCAATGCTCAATGAATGATCCTGATCACTCATAGTGGATTTAAATAATTTAATTGCTACTGTTTCCCATGGCGGCTTAAACAATCTGACACAATTAGCCATATATCATTAGGCCCCTTCGTAAGCCGCCATCTTGAATATGAATTGAAGTATTTTCTCCGGCTTAAATTTGAACCAGAAATTTTTATTTTGTCATAGGCTTCCATCCTTCATAATGCCGCCCAAGGCTCCCAAAGCACCCATCACATGCAACTGGGTTAAATCCACCGTCACTGATAGCATCTTAGACGGTTTTGTGAAGAGTGGTCATCTGCCGAAGAAAGAGATCTTGTCTTATCGCGCTCCTGACCCGTCAGAAGAAAAACCTCAACCCAAGGATGGGGAAGTTGTCATTTTTACTGATCACATGAGCTGGGGCTTTGCTCCACCCGGCTCAAAAATTTTCAGAGACGTCTTACACTTTTTTGACCTGCGGCCTCAAGACATCGGACCCAATTCCGTGTCAAACATCTGCAATTTCCAAGTATTCTGTGAGGTGTACCTTGGAGAAGAACCCATCATACTACTCTTTAGAGAGTTATTTTATCTGAACCGTCAAAACGAATGTGCCCACGGGCCCAGTTTGGACTTGGTGGGATCTCAATCCAACGACGTAGAGACTGCCTCTTCCCTTATGCCGAGCCGCCGAGTCACCCTAAAGATTGGAACCAGACTTGGTTCTACTTGCAAGACACTTCTCCGGCTGATGAGAACCCCTTGCCCGGCTTTCGCGCCCTGCGCCTGGAGTCAACTCACCCTTTACCAGATAAATTATCTCCGGCTGAACGTCAAACACTTGCCCCCACTATCAACAAGATCAAAGCTCTTCTAGGGAACGGCCTAAACGGCATTGACTTGGTCCGGGTTTGGATTGCCTGGCGGGTGATTCCCTTGAGCTGCCGCCCCGGCTTGATGTGCGATTACACAGGCCAGAAAAATGATCCTCTACGGCACAGTCCTGACGACTTACCTAAGGATGTCGTTGATGACATGACCAAGTCTCTTCTGAACAAGAGCCTGGCAGATTGCGGGAAAGTGGGCTTAAGTCCTTTCTGCAAGGCTAACCCGGCTCCAGCGGTAAACCATTAACTTGAGCATCTTACTTTCCATTTTGACAATTTCATCTTTACTCAAAAACTCTTCCTATATTTTACAAGCTGGTGATAAATTCTGGAAGGTCAAGTATGACCATGAGGCTGCAAAGAAGGCCAGAAAGGCCAAGAAAGCCGCCAGAAAAGCCACTGCCCGTAAGAAGGGGAACTATCCTAGCACCTCGGGCATGTTTCATCTGGATGATACCTCCGAGTCAGAGGTAACTCTTGACTCTTTAGACTCCTTCTTTAACCATCTTATTGACACTGATTATCAGCAGGAGGATACAGGAGCAAGTCATGCAGTAACTGAAGAGGTAACTATAATTTCCTCCGACTCCGAGCCTTTGCCAAGACAGAAAATCCGAAGGGTAACCCGGAAAGTAAGATTTTCACATCCTTTAGCTTATCAAGATCCTCAATTTCTTTTGAAGCAACAGATTCACGAGAGTCGGAGACAGACCCGGACCAGTAAAGATGCGGACCTCTCCTCCGGCTTACCCGATGCAACAAGAAAACGCCGGGCTGAGGTTATCTCTGATTTATATTCTTTGTATCCTTTGGCAGGCTTTACTCGTCAACCACTCAATTCTTCTGACTCAAACTATCAGGGAACTTCACCTTCCTCCGATGAATCAATGCAGTCCAGCATGCCGGCTTTCAAAAATGCTCCAGGGTAATGATAATCTGTTTATCTTGTGCTTATCTTACTCATGCTTTTTGTACTAACCCTTTAATTTTCAGTGTACAAGTAAAGCCCAGCAAGAGGACAAAGAAAAGTTAGCCGGCCGAAGAACCAGTCTTTGCTGAACCGGAGCTCAGAGCGGCTGCTCTTGATACTTCCGCTCATGAGCCATCGCCTGAACTAGCCCATGACACTCCAACTCTCGCCACTGATCCGCTCGTCTAACAAGCCATGGAAGGTTCTGAAGACCCGGAGAACCCTAGCCCGGCCAAGGTGGATGACCCGGACGTCGAAATCACCCGGACTGACTTCGTTGAACCGGGAAGCCCCACTGCGCTGGCCAAGTGCTCCGCCAAAGAAGAACTTCTGGAACGTCGCAAAACCCGGCTGGATGTTACTGATTATGCTCATCTGAGTATTGGAGAAAGCGTCTCTGGTTATGTAAACCAAGTGCACAACAACCGGGATCTGGAAGTTGATATGGTGAAACAAATACACCAAAAATCTGAGGTATAACTCTTGTTGCTTGTTCCTTAGTTATCCTTACTAGGCCAGCCCCCAAGTCTATTACTTATGATGAAATATGTTATAGACTTGTCATCAGCTTAATAATCACTGTAAGAAAACTGGCTTATCCGGTAGCACCCAAGGGCCGGCTTAGACAGCATGGTTGAACCTGTCTTCACCGTATTTTAACCAAGTACTTGAACAGCAATATGCATTAGCCCCCAAGTGCCAAGTATCTTTGCTTGCAAAGTGCTTGGGACTTTATTTCCATGAACCGCCACTGTAATTAGAGCGCTTTAGCATACATTAGCCCCCAAGTGCCAAGTATCTTTGCTTGCAAAGTGCTTGGGACTTAATGTTGCATTATGATAATCCTAACTGTAACCCAGAATTTATACAGGCCGCCATTAAGCAATTTGAATCGGAGATCTCCGACTTGAAGAATCGCCTGAAAACTCAAGAAATTGAAACCCAAAAGGCGAATTCCAAGTTTGAAGTCAGTATATCCGCACAAGAGAAATTGAAAAATAAGTTTGAGGCAGAAAGAAAGGCCTGGGCAGATGAAAAGACCGCTTTACTCAACCGGGCTGAACAAGCGGAGGCCACTCTTGCAGAAACAACCGCCGAGCTATCCGGCTTAAAACGCCATATATCTCAGATGGTCTTAGCAATCTTTGGTAAGTTATTCTGCAAGTGTTAGCTAGCTTGAATCTTTTTCAACAAACATCTCAATTGTCCTCAGCGCACCTGACCTTGTAATGCAGGCTCCAGGAGTGCCAATCTCAACCAGAACATCCTGACAAAACTGAAGGCCGTTTATACCCTGGTAGAACAACTCTACACCGGGTCACAACGCGCCTTAGCCGTCATGGCTCTGTCAAATGAAATTCCCACTCATCTGGCGGATGTGCTAAGGCGGCTTGCCGTGCTAACTCAACGTTTCCAGGAATTGAGACGAGCTTCTGCGAGAGCCGGAGCCATAGCTGCTTTAAGCCGGGCCAAGGCGTGGCTACCGGAGCTAGACCCGGCCGACATCGCCCTTGGGTATCCCAGTTTGAAGGAGGACGGCGCCCCATTTGACCAGAAGGATTTCGCCGCTTGCGTGAAGGACGTACGTCCTGTGGCCACTCTGATCGGTAATGATACGGATCTTAGCAAATATCAACCGGGTTATGACGCCGATAATCAGAGAATTCCAACACCACACTATGAGGCAATCAGTCTGATCCCTCCCCCTCGTAAGCATTCTTTCGCCCCTGAAGTTGATCTGGCCAGGTTAATCGATGATGAAGCTGAATTTGAAGCCTTGAGTGGCATTGACTGGAAATCATCAACTTTCCAGGACAGGGAAACAGCCGGAGGAGTGGAAAGGGATGAACCGGAAGCGTCAGCCCAACAACACCTTTAACTCCTCAGGCGGCTCATATTTATGTCTTGATAAAAAACAATGCTTCACTATTTGGACTCAGGGAGTCATGTAATAGAGTAGGAAAACACTTATTTTTGTCGTGCCATCGCGCACCTGTGGCGCTCAACACTGTTTAAGCCGCCATCTTATATTCCCCTGTTTTATGTTGATCCTCTTCTTCCTTATGTTTAAAGGGCTGCCTTTAACTGTCCTGCATAGAGAACCAATTACAAGTCCCTTGGCGGCTTACCGCATAGAGGGTCATATATTTTACATATAACCGGGAGTCAAAATCATAAAAAGCCGGTTCTCAATTATATCTTCGAAACAACCACAACAGCATACCTGTGACTCTTCGATTATACTTCCGGTTTATGTGACCCGAACAATGAGGGTGAGAACCCAACTCTGTAATACGATGTCTATTATATGCGATCATCTTTATTGATCAAGGTTAAGCCGGTGGAATAGGAACCACCCTTGAACACTTTAGACATGATCAGAAGAACTTCAAATGGAATCCAAACATTGTTTACAAGAAAAAACTTCAAAAAACTTAGAGGCTTCTGATTCGAATACGACCAGAAAACCATCCCAAAGGGGTTAAGCTAAGATTCGAATACTATCATATAGCCCCCAATGGCTTTGGCGTTGCCGATCAAGAGGGTACCGACAGCTATGTTCTCTTTGGTTCGAATACGACCTATGTTTGAACAGGAAGCCCCCAAATGACCTTGAGAGTTGTTTATCGACGCTGATTCGAATACGATCCACGTCGGTTCTCAAAGGGGGTTGAGCTATGGTTCAAATATGACCAAGAAACTCCCCAATGAGCTCGGCAGTGTGCCGATCAAAAGGGTATCGACAGCTATGTTCTCTTTGGTTCGAATACGACCTATGTTTGAACAGGAAGCCCCCTAGTGATCATAATTTTTAGCGGCTAGATTCGAATACGATCGTAAGCCGGATCAGCCCCCGAGTGACCATGTGAGATCATAATGGAAATAACAATGACACATTTACCTTTGAGGGAAAAAAGGACAGAGGTCCTGCTTTATTATTTATCATAATATTTACATTGTCACGGAAGTATGTACATTATGAGAGCCGGTGGCTCAAGTGTAATAAGGCCGAAGCTGAGCAATATTCCATGGCCGGCGGGTCTCCTCCTCTGACTTACGTGAATCTTTGTGCTCTCGAACATCGATGAGGTAGTATGACCCGTTGTGCAAGTTCTTGCTGACCACAAAGGGCCCTTCCCAAGGTGGGGATAACTTGTGTGCATCTGTTTGATCCTGGATGAGCCGGAGCACCAAGTCACCTTCCTGAAAGGTTCTGGACTTAACCCGGCGGCTGTGATAGCGGCGCAGGTCTTGTTGGTAAATCGCCGAGCGAGCTGCTGCTATATCACGTTGTTCATCCAACAAGTCAAGAGCATCCTGACGCGCTTGTTCATTGTCCATCTCAACATAAGCCGCCACACGAGGCGAGTCATGATGGATGTTGCTAGGGAGAACCGCCTCGGCTCCGTAAACCATGAACAAAGGCGTATAACCCGTAGACCTATTAGGAGTAGTATTGATGCTCCATATCACAGAGGGTAACTCCTCCACCCAACAACCCGGCGTCCGCTGCAAAGGGACCAAAAGCCGGGGCTTGATGCCTTTCAAGATTTCCTGATTGGCTCTCTCAGCTTGACCATTGGATTGGGGGTGAGCCACTGATGAAACATCAAGTCGAATATGCTCTCGTTGACAAAATTCTTCCATGGCGCCTTTAGACAGATTGGTACCATTGTCAGTTATAATGCTGTGTGGAAAACCAAAGCGAAATATCACCTTTTTCATGAACTGAACCGCCGTGGCTGCATCACACTTACTAACTGGCTCTGCCTCAACCCACTTTGTGAACTTGTCAACCGCCACCAAGAGGCGGGTCTTCTTATCCTTGTACCTTTTGAAAGGTCCAACCATATCAAGCCCCCAGACTGCAAACAGCCAAGTGATTGGAATCATCCTCAACTCTTGAGCCGGCACGTGAGCACGTCTTGAGAACTTCTGACAACCGTCACATTTACTGACTAAGTCCTCTGCATCAGCATGAGCCGTCAGCCAATAAAAACCGTGACGAAAAGCTTTGGCCACAAGGGATTTTGAGCCGGCATGATGGCCACAATCCCCCTCGTGAATCTCTCGTAAAATTTCTTGCCCTTCCTCAGGGGAAACACAACGCTGAAAAGCCCCAGTGACACTGCGATGATGCAACTCGCCATTGGCAATTATCATTGACTTAGACCGCCGGGTTATTTGTCTGGCCAAAATTTCATCCTCAGGCAATTCTCCCCGGGTCATGTTAGCCAAGTATGGCACTGTCCAATCTGGGATAACATGAAGAGCCGCCACCAACTGTGCTTTAGGGTCTGGAACAGCCAAGTCTTCCTCTGTAGGTAACTTGACAGAAGGGTTATGCAGAATATCCAAGAAAGTATTAGACGGCACCGGCTTTCGCTGAGAGCCCAGCCGGCTTAAGGCATCAGCCGCCTCGTTCTTTCTGCGGTCAATGTGCTCTACTTGGTAACCCTGAAAATGTCCGGCAATGGCATCAACTTCACGGCGATAAGCCTCCATGAGGGGGTCCTTGGAATCCCACTTGCCTGATACTTGTTGGGCCACCAAATCTAAGTTGCCAAAGCACCTTACCCGGCTTAAGCTCATCTCCTTAGCCATCCGAAGACCATGGAGCAAGGCCTCGTACTCAGCTGCATTGTTAGTACAGGGAAACATCAACCGTAGTACATAACAAAATTTGTCACCTCGAGGGGAAGCTAACACGACTCCAGCCCCTGAGCCCTCCAATTGCCTGGACCCGTCGAAGTGAATAGTCCAGTATGTGTTATCCGGTTTCTCTTCAGGCATCTGCAGCTCTGTCCAATCGTTGATGAAATCTACCAATGCTTGTGATTTGATAGCCGTGCGTGGCACATACTTTAGACCATGAGGCCCAAGTTCAATGGCCCACTTAGCGACTCTTCTTGTGGCTTCTCTGTTTTGGATGATATCTCCTAAAGGAGCAGAACTAACCACAGTGATAGGGTGGCCCTGGAAATATTGCTTAAGCTTCCGGCTTGCCATGAATACCCCATAACAAGCTTCTACCAATGTGGATACCGTTGCTTGGACTCAATAAGTACTTCGCTGACGTAGTAAACCGGCCGCTGAACCGGATGTTCCTTACCCGCCTCCTTGCGCTCCACCACGATGGCCACACTGACGGCTCGTGTGTTAGCGGCTACATACAATAATAAGGGCTCCTTATCAACAGGAGCAGCAAGAACTGGCGGTTCAGCTAACTGTCTTTTCAAATCCTCAAAGGCGGTGTTGGCAGCATCACTCCAGACAAACTCATCTGTTTTCTTCATCATCTGATACAGCGGTATGGCCTTTTCACCCAACCGGCTTATAAATCGACTTAAAGCAGCGATCCGACCTGCCAGACACTGGACGTCATTTATACACACCGGCTTAGCCAGAGAGGTGATTGCCTTGATCTTCTCTGGGTTAGCTTCAATGCCTCTATGAGAAACCAGAAAACCCAAGAGCTTGCCTGCAGGAACACCAAAGACACACTTGGCCGGGTTAAGCATCATCTTGTAGACCCGGAGATTACCAAAGGTCTCCCTCAGATCGTCTATCGAGGTCTCCTTCTCTCTGGATTTTACCACAATATCATCCACATAGGCATGAACGTTGCGCCCAATCTGATTATGAAGACAATTCTGTACGCACCGCTGGTAAGTCGCCTGGGCGCTCTTGAGCCCAAACGGCATAGACACATAACAGAAGGCTCCAAAAGGGGTAATGAACGCCGTCTTCTCTTGGTCCTTAACTGCCATTTTGATCTGATGGTATCCAGAGTAAGCATCCAAAAAACTTAAACGCTCACAACCCGCTGTAGCATCAATAATTTGATCAATACGGGGGAGAGCAAAAGGATCAGCTGGACAAGCCTTGTTTAAATCCGTATAATCCACACACATACGCCAGGTGCCGTTCTTCTTGAGCACGAGCACCGGGTTAGATAGCCATTCTGGATGAAAGACTTCAACGATGAACCCGGCCGCCAAGAGCCGGGCTACTTCCGCACCAATGGCTTTCCGCCTCTCGTCATTAAACCGCTGGAGAAATTGCTTGATTGGCTTAAATGTTGGATCAATATTAAGAGTGTGCTCAGCGAGTTCTCTCGGTACACCCGTCATGTCAGAAGGTTTCCATGCAAAGATGTCCCGGTTCTCACGGATGAACTCGATGAGCGCGCTTTCCTATTTAGGATCCAGATTGGCACTGATGTTGAACTGCTTAGATGAGTCGCCTGGCACAAAGTCAATAAGCTTAGTCTCATCGGCCGACTTAATTTTCATTACCGGCTCATGCTCCGTGGTCGGCTTTTTCAAAGACGTCATATCTGCCGGGTCAACATTATCCTTGCAAAACTTTAATTCCTCTGTCGCACAAACAGATTCAGCGTAAGCAGCGTCACCTTCCTCGCACTCCAAGGCTATCTTTGGCTGCCATGAACCGTTATGGTCCCATTGTGACCCGGCATCTTGAGCTGCAAATATACGTAACACGGTCGTGCCATGAACTTGGCGTAAGCCGGCCGCCCAAATAAAGCATGGTACAGGCTTCTTATTTTGACCACCTCAAAAGTCAGTTTTTCCGCCCTGTAGTTGTACTCATCTGCAAAGGCTACTTCCAGCTCGATCTTACCAACTGGATACGCCGACTTACCGGACACCACACCATGGAAAATAGTATTGGACTGGTTGAGGTTTTATCAGTTAATCCCATACGACGGAAGGTCTCATAATAGAGGATGTTGATGCTACTACCTCCGTCCATGAGTACCTTAGTGAATTTATACCCACCAACTTGAGGAGCAACCACCAAGGCCAGGTGACCTGGATTATCAACCCGGGGAGGGTGATCTTCCCTACTCCATACAATCGGCTGCTCAGACCATCTCAAGTAACGTGGAACTGCCGGCTCAACAGCGTTCACAGCCCTCTTATGAAGCTTCTGGTCTCGCTTGCACAAACTGGTAGTAAACACATGATACTGTCCACTGTTGAGCTGCTTTGGATGGGTCTGGTATCCCCCCTGCTGCTGCTGCTGATTACCCTGGCCAGATTGCTGGTTAAAACCACCTTGATTACCTTGAGGATTCTGAAAATTGGAATTTGAACCGCCGCCCAGGCCATGAAAGCCGCCGCCACCTGAGCCGGCGCCCTGCCCATTGTTACCGTTGAACATGTTGGAATTCTTGAAAGCTTTCATGATCGCGCAGTCTTTCCATAGATGAGTGGCCGGCTTCTCCCTAGAGCCATGCCTTGGGCAGGGCTCATTTAACAACTGCTCAAGCATCGGGCCTAACCCGCCAGACCCGGGAGGCTGTCTCCCCTTACGTCGGTGATTGTTACCATGCGTGTTGGTGTTGGCCACAAACTCCATACCATCATCAGCCTTGCGCTTATTACCTCCCTGACTCGCCGGGTTATGCTGAGGGCCCTTGCCGTTGCCATTCTTCTTTCCCTTCCCTGTCTTTTCCTCATCAGACGCGGGATCCTTGGTACTATCAGAGTCGACGTACTTGACCAGAGCCGCCATCAGCGTACCCATATCGTTGCAATCGCGCTTGAGCCGCCCAAGCTTCATCTTCAGGGGTGCAAAACGACAATTTTGCTCCAACATTAAGACCGCAGAGTCGGCATCCATCTTATCAGACGAATGTATTATTTCCTTGACCCGGCGTACCCAATGGGTTGTAGGCTCGCCTTCTTGCTGCTTGCAGTTAGTGAAATCCACAATTGACATAGATTGCCTACATGTATCTTTGAAGTTTTGGATGAACCGGGCTTTCAGATCTGCCCATGACCCGATGGAATTAGGTGGCAGTCCCTTCAACCAAGTGCTGGCAGTCCCATCCAACATCATGGTGAAGTATTTGGCCATTGCCGCTTCGCTGACCTCCAGCAACTCCATAGCCATCTCGTAGCTTTCAATCCATGCTCCGGGCTGTAAATCAGCCGTGTAATTAGGTACCTTCCTAGGTCCTTTGAAATCCTTGGGCAGACGTTCGTTACAGAGAGTGGGCACCACACAAGGGACACCTCCGGTCCTCGTAGCTATGCCTGCCTCGATAGAAGCCGTCGGATAAACCGGGAAGGGTTGGTAAGCTGTCAGCTGAGCCGCCTGCTCCGCCTCTTGACGTGCTCTGTCTTGGTCTACCGCGTTAAAGGCTCCATTATGCGCCGGGCCATGGCCAGCTGGCAAGTCACGGCACCGGACGTTGCTTGAGCCGGCCGCTGAAACCATGTGTCTGCTATAACTTGGGCTCCGGCTTGGACGAGGGGTTGAATGAATCCTGTCCCGGCTATATGAATATGCCTCCTATTGTGCCAAAGCCGTCTGAAGAAGTTCTCTGACCCTGCGGGTTTTGGCCGCCGTTGGAGAGTCACCCTTGACTGGGAGAGCCTCCAGTCGCGCCGCTGCAGCGATCATGTTTTCCAACGGATTGGAATAATGACCCGGTGGTATTGGCACGTATTGAGGTGGGGCAGTATTCACACGGGGAGGCCCCATCACTTGCGGCTGAACCGGCGTTCCAGCCCCGGGTGCCGTGATTTCTGGCGGGTTACTGGGCCCTGCACCGGGCGTGTTGAAGAGGTTTCGAGGATCATAAACCGGAGGGAGCCGAGATTTAGCCTTCTGATGCCTCCTTCTCATGACCTCATTGGATGCGTTCTGATCCATCGTGAGCCGGAAAGACTGCGCCTGAATCAGTTGAGTCTGGGCGTCCACAGCCGCCCGTTCTGCAGCCATCCTGATTCCTTCCGCTGCCGGATCTTCCTTGGCTCGTGCTATATCCAGCTTTAACTGTGCCACCTCTGCATCATATTGAGCTTGATCCGCTGGGACGACCGTGGCAGTTAGCAGGGCAGTCATCTTATCCGTGAGATCCATCAGCACCTGAGCCGGCGAGTGCACAGGGCCTCCTGCCCCAGCGGCGGAGTTTTGAACAGGTTGCGTGCCGGCCATGAAGATTCCAACCCGGATTGGTGGCTCAAAGGGTCCGGAATACTGTTGCCATCGAAACAACCCCCGAGCCTGCCGTCTCGAAGTCGATACAACGAGTCCGTCTCACCTGTGGATGATTCATCATCAGAGCAGATGGTCGTCTCATCGCTAGATCTAGATCCTTCAGAGAGTCCTCCGTGGATGCATCCCACGAAAGCACGCTTCAAGGCGGGCAGGGTCCGGGCGGGTCTCGCACGCTGAGCCGTCTCGATGAGGTCGGTGCAGATGTCCGGCTCAGGGCCCGGCTCGCCGATCTTGCCAAGGAAAACGTGGATTCCGCCGAAGGGGACCCGGTACCCGTACTCGATTAAGCCGGCGTCAGGGCCCCAGCCTGCGTCGTTGATGTAGAGCTTGCCGCGACGACTCTTGGTCATCCGGCCCACAGCGTATCCCTTGAGCCCTTCGAAGCTGCCCTTCAAGAAATCAAATCCACCGTGTGCTGGCCCCACGGTGGGCGCCAACTGTCGTGGAATAGTCACGGCAGATGCCCTTGTGAAAGGACTTAGTCGTGGAGCCATCGTAACTAGGAAGCTTAAAGGGGTTAAAGCGGGACAAAGGACACGAGGGTTATACTAGTTCGGCCCCTTATGGTGAAGGTAAAAGCCTACTCCAGTTGAGGTGGAATTACTAGGGTTTCGATGACCAGGGAGCGAATCCGCTATGCCTAGCTACCGATTTGATGTTACCTCCCTTAAGCCGCCGGCGGGTCATCCCCTTATATACACGTGTTGGCGCCCCGCGGCCTACAGAGTCCCGGCCGGCTTATAACAGTATCCGGCTCGGTAACTAGTTAATCTTGCCTTACAACACAAGTCACGCCATTATGGCGGTTTATCACTACGGGCCTTAAGTCGCCTACGGGCTTTAGGCCCTTTATTGAACCGCCATCTTCAAACTTGATATTGGGCTTCATATAATGAATTGCTATAGCGTAACCCGGCCCTTCCTGGGCGGGTTACACCAGTAGTTATATCCCCAACAGAAAGAAAGGGACCTTCAAGAAGAATGGCAAGCAAGTTGCCACTCCCATGAAGAAGCCCAAAGCTAGACCCAAGCCTGAAACCGAGTGCTTCTACTGCAAAGGAAATGGTCCCTGTAAGCGGAACTGCCCTAGATACTTGGCGGATAAGAAGGATGGCAAAGTGAACAAAGGTATATTTGATATACATGTTATTGATGTGTACTTTACTAGTGTTTATATCAACCCCTCGGCATTTGATACTGGTTCAGTTGCTAAGAGTAGTAACTCAAAACGGGAGTTGCAGAATGAACAGAAACTAGTTAAGGGCGAGGTGACGATGTGTGTTGGAAGTAGTTCCAAGATTGATATGATCATCATCGCACACTCCCTATACTTTAGGGATTAGTGTTGAACCTAAATAAGTGTTATTTGTTGTTTGCGTTGAGCATGAATATGATTTAATCATGTTTATTGCAATACGGTTATTCATTTAAATTAGAGAATAATTATTGTTCTGTTTACATGAATAAAACCTTCTATGGTCATACACCCAATGAAAATAGTTTGTTGGATCCCGATCGTACTGATACACATATTCATAATATTGAAGCCAAAAGATGCAAAGTTAATAATGATAGTGCAACTTATTTGTGGCACTGCCGTTTAGGTCATATTGGTGTAAAGCGCATGAAGAAACTCCATGCTGATGGGATTTTGGAATCACTTGATGCTTGCGAGCCATGCCTTATGGGCAAGATGACTAAGGCTCCGTTCTCCGGAACAATGGATCAAGCAACTGACTTATTGGAAATAATACATACTCATGTATGCGATCCGATGAGTGTTGAGGCTCGCGGCGAGTATCGTTGTTTTCTGACCTTCACAGATGATTTGAGCAGATATGGGTATATCTACTCGATGAAACATAAGTCTGAAACATTTGAAAAGTTCAAAGAATTTCAGAGTGAAGTAGAAAACCATCGTAACTAGAAAATAAAGTTTCTACGATCTGATCGCGGAGACGAATATTTGAGTTATGAGTTTGGTTTTCATTTAAAACAATGTGGAATAGTTTCACAACTCACGCCACCTGGAACACCACAGCGTAATGGTGTGTCCGAACATCATAACCGTACTTTATTGGATATGGTGCGATCTATGATGTCTCTTACCGATTTACCACTATCGTTTTTTGATTATGCATTAGAGACAACTGCATTCACGTTAAATAGGGAACCATCTAAATCCATTGAGACAACACCGTATGAACTGTGGTTTAGCAATAAACCTAAGCTGTCGTTTCTTAAAGTTTGGGGCTGTGATGCTTATGTGAAAAAGCTTCAACCTGATAAGCTCGAACCCAAGTCGGAGAAATGCGTCTTCATAGGATACCCAAAAGAAACTGTTGGGTACACCTTCTATCACAGATCCGAAGGCATGATCTTTGTTGCTAAGAATGGATCCTTTCTAGAGAAGGAGTTTCTCTGAAACGAATTGTGTGGGAGGAAAGTAGAACTTGATGAGGTAACTTTACCTGCTCCCGAATTGGAAAGTAGTTCATCACAGAAATCAGTTCCAGTGATTCCTACACCAATTAGTGAGGAAGCTAATGATGATGATCATGAAAATTCAGATCAAGTTACTATCGAACCTCGTAGGTCAGCCAGAGTACGTTCCGCACCAGAGTGGTACGGTAATCCTATTCCGGAGTTCATGTTACTTGACCATGATGAACCTACAACTATGAGGAAGCGATGATGATCCCAGATTCCGCGAAATGGCTTGAGGCCGTGAAATCTGAGATGGGATCCATGTATGAGAACAAAGTGTGGATCGGCAAGCCATAGAAAATAAATGGATCTTCAAGAGGAAGACAGACGCTGATAGTAGTGTTACTATCAACAAAGCTAGACTTGTCAAAAAAGGTTTTTTACAAAGTTCAAGGTGTTGACTACGATGAGATTTTCTCACCCGTAGCGATGCTTAAGTCTGTCCGAATCATGTTAGCAAATTGCCACATTTTATGAAATCTGACAAATGGATGTCAAAACTACATTCCTTAATGGATTTCTTAAAGAAGAGTTGTATATGATGCAACCAGAAGGTTTTGTCGATCCTAAAGGTGCTAACAAAGTGTGCAAGCTCCAGTGATCCATCTATGGACTGGTGCAAGCCTCTCAGAGTTGGAATATACGCTTTGATAATGTGATCAAAGCATATAGTTTTATACAGACTTGCGGTGAAGCCTGTACAAGAAAGTGAGTGGGAGCACTACAGCCTTTCTGATAATTATATGTGAATGACATATTGTTGATCGGAAATGATGTAGAAATTTCTGGAAAGCATAAAGGAGTGTTTGAAAGGAGTTTTTCAAAGAAAGACCTCGGTGAAGCTGCTTACATATTGAGCATCAAGATCTATAGAGATAGATCAAGACGCTTGATAAGTTTTTTCAATGAGTACATACCTTGACAAGTTTTTGAAGTAGTTCAAAATGGAATAGTCAAAGAAAGAGTTCTTGCATGTGTTGCAAGGTGTGAAGTTGAGTAAGACTCAAAGCCCGACCACGACAGAAAATAGAAAGAGAATGAAAGTCATTCCCTATGCCTCAGCCATAGGTTCTATAAAGTATGCCATGTTGTGTACCAGATCTATTGTATACCCCCACACTGAGTTTGGCAAGGGAGTACAATAGTGATCTAGGAGTAGATCACTCGACAGCGGTCAAAATTATCCTTAGTGGAATAAGGATATGTTTCTCGATTATGGAGGTGACAAAAGGTTCGTTGTAAAGGGTTACATCGATGCAAGTTTTGACACTGATCCAGATGGATCTAAGTCTCAATCTGGATACATATTGATAGTGGGAGCAATTAGCTAGAGTAGCTCCGTGCAGAGCATTGTTGACATAGAAATTTGCAAAATACATACGGATCTGAATATGGCAGACCCGTTGACTAAACTTCTCTCACAAGCAAAACCTGATCATACCTTAGTACTCTTTGGGTGTTAATCACATGGCGATGTGAACTAAGATTACTGACTCTAGTAAACCCTTTGAGTGTTGCTCACATGGCGATGTGAACTAAGATTACTGACTCTAGTAAACCCTTTGAGTGTTGCTCACATGGCGATGTGAACTATGGGTGTTAATCACATGGTGATGTGAACTATTAGTGTTAAATCACATGGCAATGTGAACTGGGAGACTGAAGGAAATAAGCCCTAGAGGCAATAATAAAGTTATTATTTATTTCCTTATTTCATGATAAATGTTTATTATTCATGCTAGAATTGTATTAACCGGAAACTTAGTACATGGGTGAATACATAGACAAACAGAGTGTCACTAGTACGCCTCTACTTGACTAGCTCGTTGAATCAATGATGGTTAAGTTTCCTAAACATAGACATGAGTTGTCATTTGATTAATGGGATCACATCATTAGAGAATGATGTGATTGACTTGACCCATTCCGTTAGCTTAGCATTTGATTGCTTAAGTATATTGCTATTGCTTTCTTCATGACTTATACATGTTCCTATGACTATGAAATTATGCAACTCCCGAATACCGGAGGAACACTTTGTGTGCTACCAAACGTCACAACGTAACTGGGTTATAATAAAGGTGCTCTACAGGTGTCTCCAATGGTACTTGTTGACTTGGCATAGATCGAGATTAGGATTTGTCACTCCGATTGTCGGAGAGGTATCTCTGGGCCTCTCGGTAATGCACATCACTATAAGCCTTGAAAGCAATGTAACTAATGAGTTAGTTGCGGGATGATGCATTATGGAACGAGTAAAGAGACTTGACGGTAACGAGATTGAACTAGGTATTGAGATACCGACGATCGAATCTCGGGCAAGTAACATAGCGATGACAAAGGGAACAACGTATGTTGTTATGCGGTTTGACCGATAAAGATCTTCGTAGAATATGTAGGAGCCAATATGAGCATCCAGGTTCCGCTATTGGTTATTGACCGGAGATGTGTCTCGGTCATGTCTACATAGTTCTCGAACCCGTAGGGTCCACACACGTAACGTTCGGTGACGATCGGTAATATGAGTTTATGTTTTTTGATGTACGGAAGGTTGTTCGGAGTCCCGGATATGATCACAGACATGACGAGGAGTCTCAAAATTGTTGAGACATAAAGATCGATATATTGGATGACTATGTTTGGACTTCGGAAGGGTTCCGAGTGAGTTTGGACAAATAGCGGAGTACCGGGGGTTAGCAGAACCCCCCGGGGAGTGTAATGGGCCTCATGGGCCTTGGTGGAGAGAGGAAGGGGCGGCCAGGGCAGGCCGCGCGCCCCCTCCCCCTCTAGTCCGAATTGGACAAGGAAGGGGGCGGCGCCCCCCCCCCTTTTTCCTTCCCCCTCTCTCCTCCTTCCTTCCCTCCTACTCCTACTCATGGAAGGGGTGGAATCCTACTCCCGGTGGGAGTAGGACTCCCCTTGGGGCGCGCCTAGGAGGCCGTCCCCCTCCCCCTCCTCCACTCCTTTATATACGGGGGAGGGGGGCACCCCATAGACACACACGTTGATCATCGATCTCTTAGCCGTGTGCGGTGCCCCCTCCACCATAATCCACCTCGGTCATATAGTAGTGGTGCTTAGGTGAATCCCTGCGTCGGTAGCTTCATCATCACCATCATCACACCGTCGTGCTGACGGAGCTCTCCCTCGAAGTTGTACTGGATCGTGAGTTCGTGGGACGTCACCGAGCCGAACGTGTGCAGATCGCGTTGGTGCTGTACTTTCGGTACTAGGATCGGTCGATCGTGAAGACGTACGACTACATCAACCGCGTTGTCATAACGCTTCCGCTTACGGTCTACGAGGGTACGTAGACGACACTCTCCCCCTCGTTGTTATGCATCACCATGATCTTGCGTGTGCGTAGGAAATTTTTGAAATTACTATGTTCCCCAACACGAAGACTATTAGCAGCTAGATAGTATGGATCAAGATGGAAGAGTATGAAGCCAAACAACAATAGTCATCACACAGTGAAGTCAATCAGATCAAGCAGGCAGGCAACAACTTCACGAAGACAAACTGTAAGTAAAGAGAGAGAGAAGATAGAACCAGTAGCTTGGAGAGGACAGGTATTTGTTGGACCAGTTCCAGTTGCTGTGGCAACTGTACGTCTGGTTAGGGAGGCTAAGATTCAACTCAGAAGACCGCGTCTTCACCTTATTCCCCTTGAACTAAGGAGACTTAGTCCTCGCCCAATCACTCTGGTAAGTCTTCAAGGTAGACTTCCAAACCTTCACAGACTTCGTTCACCGGCAATCCACAATGACTCTTGGATGCTCAGAACGCGACGCCTAACCAGCTGGAGGATACACAGTCCTCAAGCGTAATAATTCTTCAGATCACGCGGACAGAAAGACTTCAGTGATGCCTAACACTCTTTGGCTCTGGGTGTTTTGGGCTTTGTCCTCACAAGGATCTCTCTCTCAAATGCTTCGGAGGTGGGTTGCTCTCAAACGACAAAAGCCATGCACTAACTCTGAGCAGCCACCAATTTATGGTGTAGGGGTGGGCTATTTATAGCCAGGAGGCAACCCGACCTGATTTGTCCGAAATGACCCTGGGTCCCTAAGGAACTGACACGTGTCCAACGATCAGATTTCAAACATACGCGGCAGCTTGACTTGGGCTACAAGTAAAGCTGGCTCATCCAACTCTGGATAAGATTTGCTCTCATTGTCTTCACTTGAAGACATAGGATTTGGTTGAGCATCACTTCAGTCACTCTGACTTTGTTCACTTGGACCCCACTTAACAGTGCGGTGGTTCCTATGACTCAACAAAGAAGAAAAGAAAACTACGAAACAACTATGTCTTCGCACTCCATAGTCTTCACTAGAATGTCTTCTCGAGTCATAATCTTCGTTGTGAATATCTTCACATACCACCATTGTCTTCAATGTCTTCACACATTTTTAGGGGTCATCTCCGGTAGGTAAACCGAATCAACGAGGGACTACTACCTGTGTTATCCTGCAATTCTCACAAACACATTAGTCCCTCAACCAAGTTTGTCGTCAATACTCCAAAACCAACTAGGGGTGGCACTAGATGCACTTACAAGTGGTGGCAGTGTTTGGACCGCAATACTTGCGAACACCCAATGCAGAAGACACTGCTCGGATCCTAGCACATAATGCAGCAAGAGGATTTCCTGGGATGCTTGGAAGCATCGACTGGATGCATTGGAAATGGAAGAACTGCCCATTTGCTTGGCAGGGGATGTACAAAGGCGCCAAAGGCGGTTGTAGTGTGGTACTTGAGGCGGTGGCCACACAGGACCTCTGGATTTGGCACTCCTTCTTTGGTATGCCAGGAACTCACAATGACATCAACGCGTTGCAGTGCTCCCCTGTCTTTGCCAAGCTTGTTGAAGGTCATTCTCCTCCGGTGAACTTTGAGGTCAATGGGCGGCACTACAACAAGGGGTACTACCTAGCTGATGGCATCTATCCGAGATGGTCTACATTTGTGAAGACTATCTCAAACGTTGTGCCAGGAGGCAAGAAATCCCACTTTGCCAAGGTGCAGGAGGATTGCAGGAAGGATGTCGAGCAGGCATTTGGTGTGCTCCAATCTCGATTTGCTGTTGTCCGGTACCCTGCTCAGACCTGGTCGAAAGATCAAATGTGGGAGATCATGACTTGCTGTGTCATCTTGCACAACATGATCATCGAGAGCGATCAAGAAGAGCAAGTGTTTGATACTGAACCATACTACAGGCAGGGTCCTCTAGCCGAAGTTGATCACCAGCTACCGGCAACCTGGACTGCCTACCTCAGTATGCGTCAAGAGATCCGAGACCCAGAGGTGCGCCATCAACTGCAGCAGGATCTGGTGCAACACCTATGGAGCATCAAGGGCGACGCCTAGCTCGACGTGTCATGAATTTTTATTTGTTGAACTATATAATTTGTATTGAACTATTTGTTGTTGCACTATTTTGTTGAACTATTTGATTTTCTGTGATGAACTATGTGATAAAAAATATTTATGTTGAGAATTCAACGCCGAACCACGACGAATATGGGCCGGTTCTCGACCATATGGGGCCTTTATTCGCCAAAAGTGGGCCGAAAACTGGGCCAATATCGGCTCCTGGGGGCGACGGCTGGATGCCCAACCGCCCCCAGCGCCGATTGTACCGCCGGCTCGCCCCCAGGCGGAGATTTTTATGCCTTCTGGGGGGGCCAACGGCCGGAGATGCTCTAATAATGTGTTCATGCTTTCGCCGGCGTCCAAAGTTAAAGCTCCACATACAGTCCTCCGTCTGGGTTGTCATGAGATCGCGGGTGATAAATAGTGTGTTCATGCTCATAGGTTAAGAATTTGTTCGCTGTGGACGGGACGAGCGGCGCTGGCGGGAGCTTCGGGCTGGATGGTCGGTCATGAGATGGAGATCCTCCGTCTCGACGTGCCTACATTGCAGCCCGACGATCACAGCTCTCAGGGCAACTCCAACGGGCGACCCTATTTGGTCCGGCCATGTTCGTTTTGAATCGAGACGGACATAAACTATAACCACACGCGCAACCATAACCGCAAAAAACTTCGTCTAGTGTTTGGACCGAAATCCGGCGTAAATTTAGACATGATTTGCGTCGAGACAAACACTGGCCGAACGCACGCGTCGTGTCGTCGTCCGCTCTGTGCCCGTCTATCGATCATCCAACTGTTCCCATCAGCCCATTAGATGCGCATGCCCGACGAGGCCTGCAAATCGGTCGTCTACCCTTTTTAATGTAAGTCGTGGACCGGCCAATCCACACACTTCCACTTTTGTCGCTATCTGCCTCCTTGAACCCCGACACCCAAACCAAAGCTCCGACCGCCGCTCCAACACCTCCCGTCAGCCGCCTCCTGCCATGGGAATGTGGAAGTGAATCCCCGACAAGAAGGGGAAGCACGACCACGAGGTGGGTCCATCGTCGGCGCGGAGCGCTGCCGCCAACTCCACCTCACCGCCCGCCTTCACCATCACCCGACAGGTGGCCCTGCCTCGCATGCGGCCATATCTAAAGGTTGACATCTGCGAACGCTGCTGGGAGACGGGCACGCCGCTGCCGTGCAGCAATGTCCATCTTCCGAACATCTGACACCTGAGCCCAGATCTGGTGCCAGTGCCCCCAACCCCAGTGAGTGGTCGCGCCTGCATGTTGGAGATCAATCGTTGCCGCGTCCGCTGCTACCTCTTGAGCACTGCGTTGGTTTTCCCTTGAAGAGGAAAGAGTGATGCGGTAAAGTAGCGTAAGTATTTCCCTCAGTTTTTGAGAACCAAGGTATCAATCCAGTAGGAGACCATGTTCAAGTCCCATGTACCTACACAAACAAATAAGAACCTTGCAACCAACGCGATAAAGGGGTTGCCAATCCCTTCACGGCCACTTGCAAAAGTGAGATCTGATAGAGATGATAAGATAATATTTTTGGTATTTTTATGATAAAGACTAAAAGTAAAGAAAGCAAAATAAACGGTAATAGAAATAACGGTAGATTAATATGATAGAGAATAGACTCGGGGGCCATAGGTTTCACTAGTGGCTTCTCTCAAGAGCATAAGTATTACGGTGGGTGAACAAATTACTGTCGAGCAATTGATAATTGGGCATAGTTATGAGAATATCTAGGTATGATCATGTATATAGGCATCACGTCCGTGACAAGTAGACCGACTCCTGCCTGCATCTACTACTATTACTCCACACATCGACCGCTATCTAGCATGCATCTAGAGTATTAAGTTCATAAGAACAGAGTAACGCTTTAAGCAAGATGACATGATGTAGAGGGATAAACTCAAGCAAAATGATATAAACCCCATCTTTTTATCCCCGATGGCAACAATACAATACGTGTTGTTTCCCCTTCTATCACTGGGATCGAGCACCGCAAGATTGAACCCAAAGCTAAGCACTTCTCCCATTCCAAGAAAGATTAATCTAGTAGGCCAAACCAAACTGATAATTCGAAGAGACTTGCAAAGATAACAAATCATACATAAAATAATTCAGAGGAGATTCAAATATTGTTCATAGATAATCTTGATCATAAACCCACAATTCATCGGATCTCGACAAACACACCGCAAAAGAAGATTACATCGAATAGATCTCCAAGAGAATCAAGGAGAACTTTGTATTGAGATCCAAAGAGAGAGAAGAAGCCATCTAGCTAATAACTATGGACCCGAAGGTCTGAGGTAAACTACTCACACATCTTTGGAGAGGCTATGGTGTTGATGTAGAAGCCCTCCGTGATCAATGCCCCCTCCGGCGGGGCGCCGGAAAAGGCCCCAAGATGGGATCTCACGGGTACAGAGAGTTGTGGTGGTGGAAATAGGTTTCGGCTCCTGTTCTGATGTTTCCAGGGTATATGAGTATATATAGGCGAAAGAGGTCGGTCAGGAGAGCTATGAGGGGCCCACGAGGGTGGGGGCGCGCCCAGGGGGGCAGCCGCGCCTCCCTGCCTCGTGGCATCCTCGTTGATTGCTTGACGTCCACTCCAAGTCCTCTGGATCACATTTGTTTCGAAAATCACGTTCCCGAAGGTTTTATTCCGTTTGGACTCCGTTTGATATTCCTTTCCTTCGAAATACTGAAATAGGAAAAAACAGCAATTTGGGCTGGGCCTCCGGTTAATAGGTTAGTCTCAAAAATAATATAAAAGTATATAATAAAGCCCATTGAACATCCAAAACAGATAATATAATAGCATGGAACAATAAAAAATTATAGATACATTGGAGACGTATCATCCGCCTTCCGTCGGACCTCCTCAACAGCGCCACGTACGCAGTCGATTCCCCGCCCTGGGACACGCGGCTCCGGGACGAGCACGACCTGCGGCGGCAAACCTATTTTGTCGGCATGCTCCGAGCCAGCCATAGGCACGCTCTGCTAGTCGCGCGTGCTCCAAGCCTGCCCTAGTCGCGTGCACTCCACACCATCTTCACAGTCCCCGCCACCATCACCTCCCACCATGTTCGCCAAGGAGGAGGGGGGGGAGCTGGTGAGGGGGGTGCTCGAGGACTCCGTCCGGGAGCACGACCACGCCTAGTGGGAGGGCCTTGACGAGATGCTGGCCCTGTCGGTCGCTGGCAACATCGCCATCCCCGAGCTGCAGGTCAAGGAGGAGGTGATGGAGGAGGTGTTGTAGGAGCCCCCCGCCGCGACATGGAACCCGCCCTTGGTGGGGTAGTCGTGGTCGTGGACGAACACGCTGCCCTGCACACCAGAGTATGTATCCGTGCCACCCGTGTGGGTGGGCGAGGACACATGGTCACCGCCCCCCCTAGGGCCAAAAGTAGTAAAGGCGCCTCCCGTTCTGCGTTGACCCCCCCCCCCCCCCCCCCCCCCATGGGCGACGAGAACTAGAACATCGACAACTGAATACGTCCATGGCGGCGACGACCATCTAGTTTTTATGTTTTTCTAATTTTAAGTTTAGTTTGAATGTGCGGTCGTGAGACCTTGTGGAGGTTTAATTATGTTCAATGTATTTTTTGGTCAAAATTTTAAAGTTTAAATGCAGACAAAATTTTAAGATGCGGTGGCCGGTTGGCCACACCGACAACCGAACGATAAAAACAGGACACGACTTTAACAGGACACGACTTTCTGTTTTACCGACCCAAACGGATACAAATCGGACAAAACAACGGTCCGTTTACGTCCACGAGTTGAAGTTAACCCCAAGTGATGACGTCGCTCGTCGATTTTCCTTGCCTTGTGGCTGCTCTGCATGCATGCGACTGTGCTGGTACGAACACGGCTGCAGGCTTGCAGTCAGTTAAAATAGGTGATGGCGTACTTTTATATCACTTTCTTGTACATTCAAAGACTTTCTCTGCACAGTCAAAGGCAACGACTTGTAAACGTCACAACGTTGGAGCTGTGACCAACTATTTTATGTCACGGCATCAACAGTCAGGTTGGGCTAATTCGCTGGAGGCGGATTTGTGGTCTATAGGGACATCTACGTTCTATATGAAAAAAAAATTAGTAATTCAACAAAAAGTCAAAAAATTCTGAAAATATTTTTGAAATAAATTTGATCTTTTATTGTACTCGTGAGAAAAAAATCCACAAAAAGAAAATCTTCCTTTGATTTTTTTTCAAAAAACACAAATTTTTGGCTTAAAAGTGTGAATAGTGACCTATATAAATTTTGTCTTTTTTGCTGTGAAGTCAACTTTTGTTTTTTTATGAAAATTTATATATTAGTGCAAAAGGAAGTCAAGTTTTTTGTCAAAATAGTTCTTACCTATTTTGACTTTTTATTAAAACATTAAAAAAAACTATATAGGGTGCATAAACAACCAGGAACACAAGTGTATTTTTTCCAATTCGGTTCCCTATTTATGTGCCTCGTGGGATACAGAACGAGTGGAAGGGTCAGATTGAGAAATACGCGGACTCTCGGCGGGATTTTGGGTGCTACACGGTGGTGGCCAAAACTGTTTTGCATCCGGTTTGAGGGAATTTGGACGTACGGGTACACCGCTGTTTGAGGCCCCACATTGCATGGCAAGAAAATGTCCGAACATGATGGTCCGGTCCTCATCAGGCTTATGTGGCAAACTTTGCGAACAACCATAAAACAAGTGAAAATGTACTAATGCGATACGTGAAAATTACTGGAGTATACGTAATAAACATGACAATGGTCTCCGATATTTGCCAGGGAGGGAGAAAATCCTAGAGGTTAAAACAAATTACTGCTGCACCTTAAGTAGATTAAAACATCAAACAGACTCACACAGAGGATTGAACACTTGAGGCTTTGCGGCTCTTGGGGATTGCGCCAAGAGGACGCCTGCTCGTCTTTTTGATACGCTCGATGATATGACGAGGGGCAGGAAACTTTAAAAGCTAGCATTAACCTTCTTGGTACTACCAGGGGAAGAACATTGACCAGAGTTAAGTAAGTAACGGCATCCATCAATTGGTCTAGGAAGTAGGGCATGGTACTACTCTACTCTATTCTGAATCTGAATTCTGATGGAACATGCATTCAGAGTCCGTTTTCTAAACAAGCGAGCCTGCGTGAGGTGAGGTATGGCGCAAGGCATCTTCGTGCACGCATGCTTGATCATGCATGGTCACTCAGGCCTACTAGTACTACTCCACTCTCACTCTGAGTAGCAGCCCGTCAGCTCCGAAGAAAGAAAAGGAAGAAACCATACCAAAAGCCAAGACCATTGCCAAACCCAGACAACGACGCCTCCTTGCAGGCTCGCCCTCCTTCACTCATTCACTGTCGACTCCCGCTCCAAGCCGTCGACAGCACTCTCCAGAGATCGAGGCCATGGCCATGGCACGCCGAACCAACCACACCGCCTCGCCCCCCATGAACGCCACGGCGGCGACCATGGTCATCTCATCTCCGCCTCCGCCGAGGCCGCTGTCCCACGCCACCGGCGACGTCTGGGGCCCCTACTCCAGCTCCCGGGCATTCTTCTCCAACGTGGCCACCATACTCATCATCCTCGCCTGCGTCTCCCTCCTCGCCTTCTCCCTCCACGCCGCCGCCCGTTTCCTCCTCCGCCGCCTCGCCCGCCGCCGCGCCGCGCGTGCGCGGGCGCAGGCGCAGGCGCAGGGGCAGCCGCAGCCGCCGAAGCCTCCATCCGACGCCGCGGCCACCGAATTCTCTGTGGAGGCCGGGGCAGGGGCGGGCGTTCAGTTGGCCGGCGGGTGGGGCGACGCGGAGTGCGCCATCTGCCTGTCGGAGCTGGCGGACGGCGAGCGCGTCCGCGTGCTCCCGGCGTGCGGCCACGGCTTCCACGGGGCCTGCGTGGACGGGTGGCTCGCGGCGCGCGCGTCCTGCCCCACCTGCCGCGCGCCGTCCCGGCTGTCGCGGGCCGGAGAGCCCTAGCCAAACCAGGCCGCTGTCACCTCCGGCGCTGGGTCGGTCATGGATCCATCGTCACTCTGTCTGTACCGCTGACAAGAAGCGACATCAAGTGCGTCGCGGTGGGGGAGCTTGCCGGAGCTCAGCTCTGTCGTCGCGTGATTTGTAATCGAGTGCTGCTTGTACTACTCTTTGAGGGCGTCTGACAATGCAAATCGATTGCAGCCATCAGCTCGGATCGTAATTCGCGATCATCCCTCTTGCATTCTCATCTCATGTAAAACTTGCATTGCATCGTTCGACTCATCCGTTGGATTCTTGCGCAGCCGTTGATGAAGGCCTGCATTATTTGGCGTCCGAGCATAGCAGGCTCGTCGTCAGTGACAAACTAACGAGGCAGCTCTGCTCTGGGTCGACGGATTCCTTCCGGCGCTACCGCGCTAGAGTGGATACGAGACAAGAAGAGAAAAGCGGTAAAGCAGAGGAAGACGGAGTGATAGAGTGGTGTAGGCTCCGTAGGGCGCTGCTGCGAGCATATTACTAGCGGTGGGGCTGCTTTGCGACCATTGTGTAGAGGTTTGGTTGGGTTTCGGCGCGGCAGGTGGCATCGGCGTTCGGCGGGTGGTCACGGTGGAGCCGGGTCGGTCTGATTGGGGTGCGTTGGGCATCGCAGTCGTCCCGTTGGGAGCAGCGCCATTGGAGTATTTGGCGCCAAGCACCAGGGCTCTCAACCTCTCCTCCGCCGACAGGACAATGTTTTTGGTATTCGCTGCCGCAAAGGCTGACGAAGCTAGTATGTGGCTCAGGCTACTCAAATAAGCATATCATACTACTAGTATACGACAGTCGCTCCATTTCTATATACAAGATCAGACTCAAATTATAGATAAGATAAAATTTAATAACGGCTCTGCGAACTAGCTTTTTTTCTAGTTAATTAATAGGATGCATGCAAATTCGATAAAATTGAGTGGATATGAGAAAGAAAGTTGTTGCATGTGTCATTATCATCCAACGCATGCATGATACTAGTAGCTATATCATGGGTTGCTAGTACGAGGCAATATCATTTAGTTTTGACTCGTTTACTATTGATGGCCTTATATATATGCAAAATGTATATTTTATTATCGTCTTATATACAAAAATGAAGGGACTACTACCTTTATAGTGCATACTCCCTCTGTTCCGAAATGTATGTCGCTGGGGAATATGTTCCGACCAGGTGAAAATGGGCAAATGGACCTTTATGCCCCCAGTTCAAACTTTGAATCTGTCCGTCATCTTCCTCAGCGTCTTCCACCTCCGCCTCCGCCCCGGCACTCCACCTCCGCCTCCGCGGCTCTGCCACCCGCCCTCCACCTCCGCCCCGGCACTCCACCTCCGCCTCCGCGGCTCCGCCACCTGCCCTCCACCCCCGCGCTCCTCTCCCACGCCAGGGGCTCCTCCCGGCCCCCGCGCGCCCAGGTGGTGCTCTGCTGCCGCCCGCTGGTGGAGACGAGGTGCTGATCTACTGCCGGCCGCTGGTGGAGGCGAGCTGGTGCTCTGCTGCCGCCCGCTAGTGGAGGCGAGCTGCTGCCTACGCGCGCCCAAGGGCTGTTCCTCCCCATGCACAGGTGCTGCTGCCGCTGAAGTCCTCGCCGCTGGGCAGGAGCTGCTTTAGCTGGAGTTCTCAATTTTGCTCTCCTAGGTTCATCTCCTCGCCCATTACTCCCTCTGCATCATCCGAGTAAACAATTTGATGATCATAAACTTGATGTAATCATCTGTCTTAAATAATTTGAATAATTGCATGTAGTACAATCTTGGAGTAATACTGAAATTTAACACTGAAACTGAACAGTGATATTGAACACTGAAAGATGAACACTGAGTAGAACATGTACTGTCAATACAAGTTTGGACTTGTACTGTCAATACAAAAAATGAGCATGTACTGTCAATTTAACACAGGTTTGGACTTCTTAGTTTCATCAGTACTCCAAATCAGTAGGAGTATGAATTAATGGGCAAAAATAATTGCTACTCTCATTTCAGGTAAAATTGAGTAGGAATAGGAGTATGAATATCAGGAGCATGAATACCAAGAAGGGTAGTGGTAAAACATAGAGCATGGCCTCCGAAAATTTTACCTCAGCCTTACTTTGAACTCACTATCATTTCTGTACTCCATTATTCCCATAAGAGGGTCTCTTTCACCTGTAACTTGACATGATCAAGTAAACTGTGCACATGGCTATTTTTATTTGAATCTTCAGAATGTCCAAACTTTTAAACACTATGGTATGACTGAACAATCTAAAGTGTTTGACATAATTTGATGTAAATAAAATACTCCGGTCATTATTAGTATGCAAATTTGCAGTTAGTGCTTCGAAAAAAACACTATGGGAAATGACTTGAATGGAGAAATGTTGAGATACCAACCTGCTAGCTGAAAGTGCGGCATGCCGGCATGAGAGTGACTGATGCCCTCACACATCTTTTTTCAATAGCCCTTCTTTAAAACAATCTGATGGAAAAAAATTCAAGGTCACAAGTCATATTACTGTAGGGCTCATATTACTGTAGAAGAGGGAAGAGAGAGAAGAGAGCAAGAATATGGAGGTCACAAGAGGAGTATACTACAGTAGCTCTCCTCTTGTTGCAAGTCCTACACTAAACTACTAAAACTACTGCTTGCAAGTCCTAACATAACAGCAGCAATCATCATCAGTACTCCAAGTATCCAAGATCGAATAATTAACAGAAAAACAAGATAACCTAACAGAGCAAGATGGAGTAATCCAAGAAAATTAATTGAAAATTGCTGAGTAGTGTTGTGTGCAAGTGCAAGTACTCCAAATTTGTTTGAGTAGCAAATCTTGGAGTACCGGAGGACTCCAAGTTAAATGTACTCAAAGCAAAATTAACTTGGTGATGCATGCTAAACTTGAGAACCATCATCAGTTGGTACACACATCATTCAGATTACACATGATAATTAATTAGGTGCGATAACTAAATAACCCCAGCAGCTACGTTAGTTAGGTGTAGTAAAAACTCCTACTGCTACTGCATCTTTACCAACCAAATTCAGTGACAGAGCTACTCCATTTTACTCAAAATTCAGTATGCAAAATTAACAGTAATCCATACAGCTGCTTCATACTCCAAATTCAGTATACAAATTCAGTATTCATGTACTACTCCAAGTCCTACACTAAACTACTCAAAGATCATTTTCATTTCCATCTGATCATTTAACGTTAAACAAGCAGTGCAAGCAAGAGAATAGTGCAAACAAAGTATGCAATAATGTTGTACTGCTCCAATTGATCATTTTCATTTCCAAAATGTACTGGTGTGCATCTTGAAAGTTCAACCTCTTACCTTGAAAGTTCTTTTTAGTTGCCTGGAGAACATGGATCTCCCAGACCTCAACTACACCCCACCTGCAGAAGATGAAGATGAAATGGACGAAGATGTAAGAGATGAGATGGACGAAGATGTAGGAGATGCAATTGTTCAAGGTAAATGACTCAAATGATCATGAGTAGAGAGTAAACGACTCAAATGACTTGTGTAAATGCATTGTTGTACTCCATTTGATCATATATAATATATTTTCTTTGTGCAGGTGTTGAGCAAGCAGTTCAGAAAAGGGATATCCTAGATGACAAGAAAAGATATGCTGCTTATGTTGCAATGCATACATTGTGCATGAGTAGAGGGGGAAAGTTTAAGAGAGATGACAAGAAAAATATTGCTGATTTCTTTGGAGTGGGTGTCTGGAATATACAAAGGATTTGGAAGAAAGCGATGGAGCAAATTGCTGAAGGTCTAGACGTAGATGTTTCAGGTCAGAGGAAAGGAAATTGTGGAAGAAAGCCGAAAGACATCAATCTAGAGCAAATCCCTACCATCCCACTAAACAGGAGGTCTACTATCAGGTCACTTGCCTGGCAACTCGGGTGCAGCCCTACGACACTCCACCGGAAGTTCATGCTCAAGTTGATAAAGAGGCATACAAATTGTTTGAAGCCAGCTCTAAATGAAAAGAACAAGAAGGATAGAATGAAATTTTGCTTGTCAATGCTCGATGAGACAACAACACAAACTGAAAGGCCAAAATTCAAGACCATGCACAACATTATTCATATCGATGAGAAATGGTTCTATATGACCAAGAGAAAAAGGAACTATTATCTGTTGTATGGGGAGGAAGAGCCTACAAGAACTCTGCAAAACGGCAGTTGTATTGGAAAGGTTATGTTCTTGACAGCGATTGCTAGGCCGAGGTGGGATAATGAAGGAAATGTGACCTTCTCTGGAAAACTTGGAATTTGGCCGTTTGTGAAAGAAGTTCCGGCTCAAAGGAGAAGCGACAACAGGCCCAGAGGAACATTGGAGACAAAGTCAATAAAAGTCAACAGGCAAGTAATGAGAGAGTTCATGATAGAGAACCTGCTGCCAGCAATACAAGCATCTTGGCCTGAGAATGATGCTGGGCAAACCATCTATATACAGCAAGACAACGCTAAGCCTCATATCTTGCCTAATGACCCAGAATTTTTAGCAGCCGTGGAAAGAACTGGACTCGATATCAGACTAATCCAACAACCTGCCAATAGCCCTGATCTGAATGGCCTTGACCTTGGGTTCTTCAGCTCGTTGCAATCTCTAACAGATTGTTTAAGCCCTAGAACGCTTCAGGATCTTATCAAGGGTGTGCTAGATGAATTTGAAAACTATGATGTTTACAAGCTGAACAGAGTTTTCCTATCTCTACAAGCTTGCATGATTGAAATCTTGAACCATGCAGGGGGCAATGGGTATAAAATACCCCATGCAAACAAGGAAAGGCTAGAGAACTTTGGGATGCTACCTCCAAGACTTACATGCCCTCAAGAGGTATATGCAAATGCCCTGCACAATCTTGGGATAATGGAGAGAGTTGCTTGTTGAGTTGCTTGTCGAGATGCTAGTTCAGATGCTTGAGGAGATGCTTGTTGAGTTGCTTGTCGAGATGCTTGTTGAGATGCTCGTCGAGATGCTTGTTGAGATGCTTGAGGAGTTGCTTGTCGAGATGCTTGTCGAGTTGCTTGTTGAGATGCTTGAGGAGTTGCTTGTCGAGATACTTGTTGAGATGCTTGAGGAGATGCTTGTCGAGATGCTTGAGGAGTTGCTCGTCGAGATGCTTGTTGAGATGCTTGAGGAGTTGCTTGTCGAGATGCTAGTTTAGATGCTTGAGGAGTTGCTTGTCGAGATGCTTGAGGAGATGCTTGAGAAGTTTCTTGTTGAGATGCTTGAGGAGATGCTTGTTGAGATGCTTGAGGAGTTGCTTGTCGAGATGCTTGTTGAGATGCTTGAGGAGTTGCTTGTCGAGATGCTAGTTTAGATGCTTGAGGAGTTGCTTGTCGAGATGCTTGAGGAGATGCTTGAGAAGTTTCTTGTTGAGATGCTTGAGGAGATGCTTGTTGAGATGCTTGAGGAGTTGCTTGTCGAGATGCTAGTTCAGATGCTTGAGGAGATGCTTGTTGAGTTGCTTGTCGAGATGCTTGTTGAGATGCTGGAGGAGTTGCTTGTTAAGATGCTTGTGATTATTTGTGTGGAGTATGTGTGTAACTCCTTGTTTGTGTGCAGTATATGTAAACCCCTTGTGAAATTACTCCATATGTTTGCAAAAGGCTTCTATGGACTGGATTTTACTCCATATATATGATCATTTTTGTTTGAAAAGTTTAATTTAATTTTGTGAGGAGTGCATCATTTGTGTGATCATTTTTGTTTAATTAAGAGAGAAGAAGAGAGGGCACTGGAAGAGAGAGAAAGTAAGAAGAGAGGGCAACACACACACACACACACACACAGAGAGAGAGAGAGAGAGAACTGGAAGATAATCAAGCACTCCAAGAAGAAAGAAAGAAGAGAAAAGAAGAGAGAAATAGGAGTACTCCATTAGTGAAAGTTTCATTTGGTTTCATTTGATTTAGGTCTCATATTGTTGCACTATTGTAAGAGGGCAAAAGAGAAAGAGAAGACAAATGAAAGAGACGAGAGGAGAGGAGAAGAGTAGTTCAGTTTAGTTTTAATTAAATGAAAAGGTTTAATTAACCAAGAACTACTCCTACTCCTACTCATACTCCAAGAACTACTCCTACTCCTACTCCAAGAGCTACTCCTACTCCTAATTTTAAATAAAACTAAACAGCAAGTCCATAGAATAGATTTTACTGAAACTACTCCTGAGTTTGAGTAGCTTGTATGGCATGTCATGATTTTACAGAAACTACTCATATCATGATTTTACTGTCATTAATATGCAAGCAACAATTAAGTTCACAATATTATGCAAGTTAACAAGCTTCAGTAGCCCAAGTTTCAGTAGACAAATTAACACAAGCTACATACGACAACTTTCAAAAGAAGCTACAGCTGCTTCATGAGAATAAGCAAAGTTTCAGTACATTTGATCCATCTGGCCAAATCGAGAAGAAAACAAATCAGGGAAGTTTAACTAATAACTGCAGTTTACCCAGCCCCATGGTGAGAGGAAAACAAGCTGCAGTTACCACACACCCAAATTCAACCAATCTACTCCGGCCGGCCGGTTATCAAGTTCAAAGGTCTTGTTCAAAGAGAAGAAGAAGAAGAATATGTTCCATCAAAGAGGAGACGGGGTCAACCTTGATGCAAAAAGATTTTAAGTTAGTTAAAGGAAAAGGTTTCATTTTATTTTACTCCTACACTTTACTGAAAAAGAAGAGAGTAAGAGAGGACAAATGGTTCAGATAATTTTACGTTAATTGAAAGAAATGGTTTTAGTTTATCTTAATTTTACTGGAAGTTTTAAGTTAATTAAAAGAAAAGGTTTCAGATTATCTTAATTAATGGCTGCAGTTCTTTCAGTTAGTAGGGTCTGCTGCAGTTCTTTCGGTTAGCAGGGTCATTGATGGCTGCAACCACCCAATATACAGGTGAAAACGTTGTTGTGAGGATATGAGTGAAAGGATAAACAAGTTGTTGCAAGAGAGATAATTCTAAGAAGTCAGAAAACTACTCCTTCTAGATCAAACAAGTTGTTACAGGAGTACTCCAACTGTAGATCAAACAAGCAGTAGCAGCAGCTACTGCACCAAAATTAACACAAGATACTGACAGCAGCAGCCCAAGATTAACACAAACTACTGACAGTACCTCTATTAATCTCCTTCCCAACTGTAGATCAAACAAGCTACTCCAAAATTTGTGTTGGTCACTGCATTTCTCATCAGTGCAAATCTGCACACTACTGCATACTCATATCCTCACAACAATTCGTAACAGAGGGCCTAAAACACAGATGTTACTAAAAACTGAAAAGCCTACTGCATCAAAGCTACTCCAAATCAGTGCAAATCCACACTGGAGTAATAAAGTTTACTGCAAATCTGCACACTGGAGTAATTCAGATTTACTGCAACTTCTCTAAATCGCTACAAATCAGTGACTTGTGAGCATGAAGATTATTCCTCGCCCAGCTCAACTTGAAGAATCAAGATTATTCCTCCCCCAGCTAAAAAAAATGCAAGACTATTGCAATTTCCGACGACTCAGCTCACCCTTGTCTACGGGTCAACGATCCTATTCCGCAAAGAACTTGCAGACATGTCTATGGATCGAGGAAATTTCAGCAGCGCCAGGCCAGGGGAGATGGACAGACAGACAAAGGAGCAAAGCTGTAGTGGAGAAGGGACCTTTTCTTGCATGGTTAGGAGGGGCATCCCAGCGCCGTCGTGGATGGTGCGGCAGCTCCGGATGCTGAAGATGGCGCCCTTGACCTTGAGCACGACGGCGCCGTTGGCATCGGTGATGGCGAAGTCGCCGTCGGAGAGGCTGAGCGCCTTCTTGGTCACCGTCAGCGGCACCACGTAGGGCGCGCAGAACTGGTGCCCCACCACCGGCAGCGGCGCCGGTGGGGCTCCACATCAAGCGCCGTTGTGTCGCCGGAGTACTTGAGATGCGGCTCCAGATCCTCCCGCTCGGGCTCCAGATCCTCCCGTCGTCGTCTTCACGCCCGCGCCGGTGCCGCTTGGGCTCCGCTTCAGCGACTCCTCACGCCTATCCACAAGCAGATCGAGGACCAGCGCATGTGGATCCAGCTCCTCCTCGCCCAGCAGCCGTCGCCGACAAATAAAAATGGCAGCTTTGTGTGGTGGGGAGCGGTGAGCGGCGATGCGGAGCAAGACGCCGGCGAGAGGGAGAGAGAGGGAGCATCAACGGGGAGAGAGCGGCGTCGCGCGCGAGAGAGAGAGGCGCCTGGTGGCCGGCGTCGCGCGCGAGAGAGAGGCAAGCGGGGGCGTCGCACGCGAGGGAGAGAGAGCGGGGGTGAGTGGGGAGAGAGTGGTCGGTGGCGTCGGGCGAGAAAGAGGGAAACGTGTCGGTCGGAGGGGTAGAATGGGAAACTCAGGGAAAATCGTAGCCTACGAAAATTTGTTCGTCGAATCGTTTAACGACATACAATTCGGAACAGAGGGAGTATTATCTTAGATTTGCTAGTCCCGAATACTCCCTCCGTCTAGGTGCATTAGGCATCTTAACCTAGGCGTGAAAAGATTGGGCTAGGAGAAAAATTGAATCGTAGAGGAAGCCAATCACATCATTCATTTCTTAACTAAAAACATGCTATTAATTAGGAGACCTCTTCAAATCCCAATAGCGTGTCTTAGAAATTGCATGCATTAGTCCTCCAATTAATGATGGGGTCTAATTAATATGCATGCAACTAGTATTACCTTATTTGTGTCTTAGTGTTTTGAGATTATTTGATTTTCATTACATGCCTAAGAGCATGGTTAATAGTACAGCGAGCTGATGGCTATATGATATTGCCATGTCATCTATAACCAATCTTGTAGTCGATAAGTACAATAGTAAGATATAAAGATGTGTTATTTCATTAATACATGACCACCTCTCACTCTCACATAGTGCCTAGGAGCGCGTGTTGTAGTTGGCTCTTATTCTGTAGCCGGCTCCTCTTCTCTCTCCTCTTCTCTCCCCTCCGTGTCAGTAGAAAAACAATACTTTAATCCTTATAGCCTGCTTACATAAGCTTATTGTACTTGCTCTAATGCACCAAGGCGGAGGAAGTACATGATACTACTATGGCCAACCTTGTTACTCACTCCTTCACTTCCCCGATTAAGATTTGAGGGCAGCTCCAACGCCGCCGACTCTCAAAATAAACATAATATTTGTTCGTCTAGGGTGCGTTTGGTTACATGCATCTTTTTAGGCACTTTGCATACTTGCCCCAGTTGGGTCTGGTTGAGAAAATGCACGCAAAAGTAACATCTGCATGTTGATTGGTTATCTGCATCCCCTCTAGCCTACATGTGCCGAAAGAAAAGGCAGCTTGTTTGGTTGCGGACTTGTTTCTGGAGAAACACAAGTCCGGTTGTTTGGTTGCATACAGGACAATTGTTTGGTAACCCTCCTCGTCGTTGTGGTGAGGTTACCAGAGGACACATAGATAGCTAACAACAAAAGTAGAGCAAGCAGAACAAACAAAGGCACACGTAAAAGTATTAACCACACATTAGAACAAGTTTAACATTAGGATAAGTTTTAAACCAAACAACACCACTGAATATAGTCTTAAACCTGGACAAGCAACAGGCAATGGGCAACATGAGCTCTCTAGGCGGTCACGGCGAAGGCGTCATCGTGCTTCTTGCACTTGGTGACCACCTCCACGTCGTCGTCGTTGAAGACGATCACCTTCAAGGTTTCAGGAGTCAGCAACTTGAAGGTCACCATGTACCAGATCCTGATCTGGTGAACGAGGCGAAGGGGGCCCAATCCTGATCAAGAGTGACCCTGCTGTCGATCACCCTGACCGTGACCCTCCATGCGCAACCGGTGTTCGTCTTGAGCCTGAACTCCGTAGGGACGGCGAGGAAGTGCTTCGTGGAGTCTAGAGGCAAAGGAAGACTCTCCAGTTTCGGAGTAAGGATCACCTTGCAGAAGTGGGTTGGTCATGCCTCCTCGTGGTAGTGCCCGTAGTTCCTCCGCTTGTCGCTGCGGATCCTTCACCACCACGTCATCCTCCAACGGCGGCACAACCTCCTTGCCCTTGTCCAATGGCGACACGACCTCCTTCCCATTGTTCAATGGCGGCATAACCTCCGTGTCGATCTGCATTATAAACAACAGGAAGTTCAAAGATGAACATTCATTCCTAGCGGTCTATCGCTCCTATATTTACCCACCCTACTTACCCAACACTACACTCGAACCCTCTCTGCCTCTCCTCTTCCACCTCTCTGTTTCACCACCTCTCCATCGCCATCAACTCCAACCCCAACCCCTTCCCTGGGGCACTAGATGAAGGACTTTCTTCTTCCAGTGCTCGCTCGGTGATCACACGAAGTTCGAAAACAACACGGAAGTGTGCTCGAACTTCAGCAGCATCGAAGACATGCAAAAGGAGGTCGGCGCTGTGGTAAAGAAGGCTACGATGGAGGAATTGAAGACACTGATTCCTGGCCCACTGAAGGGCCCGATGTTAGTTGACATCCTTGAAGGAAATATGCCCTAGAGGCAATAATAAAGTTGTTATTTATATTTCCTTATATCATGATAAATGTTTATTATTCATGCTAGAATTGTATTAACCGGAAACTTAGTACATGTGTGAATATATAGACAAACAGAGTGTCACTAGTATGCCTCTACTTGACTAGCTCGTTGGATCAAAGATGGCTAAGTTTCCTAGCCATAGACATGAGTTGTCATTTGATCAATGGGATCACATCATTAGAGAATGATGTGATTGACTTGACCCATTCCGTTAGCTTAGCACTTGATCGTTTAGTATATTGCTATTGCTTTCTTCATGACTTATACATGTTCCTATGACTATGAGATTATCCAACTCCCGAATACCGGAGGAACACTTTGTGTGCTACCAAACGTCACAACGTAAATGGGTGAATATAAAGGTGCTCTACAGGTGTCTCCGATGGTACTTGTTGAGTTGGCATAGATCGAGATTAGGATTTGTCACTCCGATTGTCAGAGAGGTATCTCTGGGCCCTCTCGGTAATGCACATCACTATAAGCCTTGCAAGCAATGTGACTAATGAGTTAGTTGCGGGATGATGCATTACGGAACGAGTAAAGAGACTTGCGGTAAGGAGATTGAACTAGGTATTGAGATACCGACGATCGAATCTCGGGCAAGTAACATACCGACGACAAAGGGAACAATGTATGTTGTTATGCGGTTTGACCGATAAAGATCTTCGTAGAATATGTAGGAACCAATATGAGCATCCAGGTTCCGCTATTGGTTATTGACCGGAGATGAGTCTCGGTCATGTCTACATAGTTCTCGAACCCGCAGGGTCCGCACGCTTAACGTTCTAGGACGATCGGTATTATGAGTTTATGTGTTTTGATGTACCGAAGGTAGTTCGGAGTCCCGGATGTGATCGGGGACATGACGAGGAGTCTCAAAATGGTCGAGACATAAAGATCAATATATTGGACGACTATATTCGGACATCGTAAAGGTTCCGAGTGATTCGGGTATTTTTCGGAGTACTGAAGAGTTACGGGAATTCGTATTGGGCCTTAATGGGCCATATGGTAAAGGGGAAAAAGGCCTCAAGGGTGGCCGCACCCCTTCCCCATGGACTGGTCCGAATTGGACTAGGGGAAGGGGGCGCCCCCTTCCTTCGTTCTCCTTCTCCCTTCCCCTTTTCCTATTCCATGTGGGAGGTGGAATCCTACTAGGACTAGGGAGTCCTAGTAGGACTCCACACTTTGGGCGCGCCCTATGAGGGCCGGCCTCCTCCTCCCTCCATCCTTTATATATGTGGCCAGGGGGCATCCCATGGACACACAAGTTGATCATTGATCTCTTAGCCGTGTGCGGTGCCCCCTCCACCATAATCCACCTCGGTCATATCATCGTAGTGCTTAGGCGAAGCCCTATGCCGGTAGCTTCATCATCACCGTCATCACACCGTCGTGCTGACGAAACTCTCCCTCGAAGCTCTACTGGGTCGTGAGTTCGTGGGACGTCACCGAGCTGAACGTGTGCAGATCACGGAGGTGCCGTACATTCGGTACTAGGATCGGTCGATCGTGAAGACGTACGACTACATCAACCGCGTTGTCATAATGCTTCCGCTTACGGTCTACGAGGGTACGTGGACAACACTCTCACCTCTCGTTGCTATGCATTACCATGATCTTGCATGTGCGTAGGATTTTTTTTGAAATTACTACGTTCCCCAACAGTGGCATCCGAGCCAGGTTTATGCGTAGATGTTATATGCACGAGTAGAACACAAGTGAGTTGTGGGCGATACTAGTCATACTGCTTACCAGCATGTCATACTTTGATTCGGCGGTATTGTTGGATGAAGCGGCCCGGACCGACATTACGCGTACGCTTAGGCGAGACTGGTTCTACCGACGTGCTTCGCACACAAGTGGCTGGCGGGTGTTAGTATCTCCAACTTTAGTTGAATCGAGTGTGGCTACGCCCGGTCCTTATTGAAGGTTAAAACAGCACATACTTGACGAAAAATCGTTGTGGTTTTGATGCGTAGGTAAGAATAGTTTTTGCTCAGCCTGTAGCAGCCACGGAAAACTTGCAACAACAAAGTAGAGGACGTCTAACTTGTTTTTGCAGGGCATGTTGTGATGTGATATGGTTAAGATATGATGCTAAATTTTATTGTATGAGATGATCATGTTTTGTAACGGAGTTATCGGCAACTGGCAGGAGCCATATGGTTGTCGCTTTATTGTATGAAATGCAATCGCCATGTAATTGCTTTACTTAATCACTAAGCGGTAGCGATAGTCGTAGAAGCAATAGTTGGCGAGACGACAACGTGCTGCGATGGAGATCAAGGTGTCGCGCCGGTGACGATGGTGATCATGACAGTGCTTTGGAGTTCGAGATCAAAGGCACATGATGATGATGGCCATATCATATCACTTATATTGATTGCATGTGATGTTTATCCTTTATGCATCTTATTTTGCTTAGTTCGACGGTAGCATTATAAGATGATCTCTCACTAAATTTCAAGGTACAAGTGTTGTCCCTGAGTATGCACCGTTGCGAAAGTTCGTCGTGCCGAGACACCACGTGATGATCGGGTGTGATAAGCTCTACGTTCACATACAACGGGTGCAAGCCAGTTTTGCACATGCAGAATACTCGGGTTAAACTTGACGAGCCTAGCATATGCAGATATGACCTCGGAACACTGAGACCGAAAGGACGAGCGTAAATCATATAGTAGATATGTTCAACATAGTGATGTTCACCATTGAAAACTACTCCATCTCACGTGATGATCGGACATTGTTTAGTTGATTTGGATCACGTGATCATTTAGATGACTCGTGGGATGTCTATCTAAGTGGGAGTTCTTAAGTAATATGATTAATTGAACTTTAATTTATCATGAACTTAGTCCTGATAGTATTTGCATAACTATGTTGTAGATCAATTGCTCATGATGTAGCTCCCCGTTTATTTTTGATATGTTCCTAGAGAAAAATAAGTTGAAAGATGATAGTAGCAATGATGCGGACTTGGTCCGTGATCTGAGGATTATCCTCATTGCTGCACAGAAGAATTATGTCCTTGATGCACCGCTAGGTGACAGACCTATTGCAGGAGCAGATGCAGATGTTATGAACGTTTGACAAAACTCGGTATGATGACTACTTGATAGTTTAGTGCACCATGCTTTACGGCTTAGAACCGGGACTTCAAAAATGTTTTGAACGCCACGGAGCATATAGGATGTTCCAAGAGTTGAAATTGGTATTTCATACTCATGCCCGTGTCGAGAGGTATGAGACCTCTGACGGTACTTTGCCTACAAGATGTGGGAGAATAGCTCAACCAGTAAGCATGTACTCAGATTGTCTGGGTACTACAATCACTTGAATCAAGTGGGAGTTAATCTTCCAGATAAGATAGTGATTGACAGAATTCTCTAGTCACTATCACCGAGTTACTAGAACTTTGTGATGAACTATAATATGCAAAGGATAACAGAAACAATTCCCAAGCTCTTCCCGATGCTGAAATCGGCGAAGGTAGAAATCAAGAAAAAGCATCAAGTGTTGATGTTTGACAAGACCACTAGTTTCAAGTAAAAGGGCAAGGGAAAGAAAGGAAACTTCAAGAAGAATGGCAAGCAAGTTGCCACTCCCATGAAGAAGCCCAAAGCTAGACCCAAGCCTGAAGCTGAGTGCTTCTACTGCAAAGGAAATGGTCACTGGAAGTGGAACTGCCCTAGATACTTGGCGGATAAGAAGGATGGCAAAGTGAACAAAGGTATATTGGATATACATGCTATTGATGTGTACTTTACTAGTGTTTATAGCAACCCCTCGGCATTTGATACTGGTTCAGTTGCTAAGAGTAGTAACTCGAAATGGGAGTTGCACAATGAACAAAAACTAGTTAAGGGCGAGGTGATGATGTGTGTTGGAAGTAGTTCCAAAGATTGATATGATCATCATTGCACACTCCCTATACTTTCGGGATTAGTGTTGAACCTAAATAAGTGTTATTTGGTGTTTGCGTTGAGCATGAATATGATTTGATCATGTTTATTGCAATACGGTTATTCATCTAAGTTAGAGAATAATTTTTGTTATGTTTACATGAATAAAACCTTCTATGGTCATACATCCAATGAAAATGGTTTGTTGGATCTCGATCGTAGTGATACACATATTCATAATATTGAAGCCAAAAGATGCAAAGTTAATAATGATAGTGCAACTTATTTGTGGCACTGCCGTTTAGGTCATATTGGTGTAAAGCGCATGAAGAAACTCCATGCTGATGGGATTTTGGAATCACTTGATGCTTGCGAACCATGCCTTATGGGCAAGATGACTAAGACTCCGTTCTCCGGAAAAATGGAGCGAGCAACTGACTTATTGGAAATAATACATACTCATGTATGCGATCCGATGAGTGTTGAGGCTCGCGGCAGGTATCGTTATTTTCTGACCTTCACAGATGATTTGAGCAGATATGGGTATATGTACTTGATGAAACATAAGTCTGAAACATTTGAAAAGTTCATATAATTTCAGAGTGAAGTGGAAAATCATCGTAACAAGAAAATAAAGTTTCTACGATCTGATCGTGGAGGAGAATATTTGAGTTACGAGTTTGGTCTTCATTTGAAACAATGAGGAATAGTTTCGCAACTCACGCTACCTGGAACACCACAACGTAATGGTGTGTCCGAACATCGTAACCGTACTTTATTAGATATGGTGCAATCTATGATGTCTCTTACCGATTTACCACTATCGTTTTGGGGTTATGCATTAGAGACAGCTGCATTCATGTTAAATAGGGGACCATCTAAATCCGTTGAGACGACACCATATGAACTGTGGTTTGGCAAGAGACCAAAGTTGTCGTTTCTTAAAGTTTGGGGTTGCGATACTTATGTGAAAAAGTTTCATCCTGATAAGCGCAAACCCAAATCGGAGAAATGTGTCTTCATAGGATACCCAAAGAAGACAGTTGGGTACACCTTCTATCACAGATCCGAAGGCAAGTCATTCGTTGCTAAGAATGGATCCTTTCTAGAGAAGGAGTTTCTCTCGAAAGAAGTGAGTGGGAGGAAAGTAGAACTTGATGAGGTAACTGTACCTGCTCCCTTATTGGAAAGTAGTTCATCACAGAAATCTGTTCCTGTGACTCCTACACCAATTAGTGAGGAAGCTAATGATGATGATCATGTAACTTCATATCAAGTTACTACTGAACCTCGTAGGTCAACCAGAGTGAGATCCGCACCAGAATGGTACGATAATCCTGTTCTGGAGGTCATGTTACTTGACCATGACGAACCTACGATATGAGGAAGCAATGATGAGCCCAGATTCCGTGAAATGGCTTGAGGCCATGAAATCTGAGATGGGATCCATGTATGAGAACAAAGTGTGGACTTTGGTTGACTTGCCCGATGATCGGCAAGCCATAGAAAATAAATGGATCTTCAAGAGGAAGACGGACGATGATAGTAGTGTTACTATCTACAAAGCTAGACTAGTCGAAAAAGGTTTTGACAAAGTTCAAGGTGTTGACTACGATGAGATTTTCTCACTCGTAGCGATGCTTAAGTCTGTCCGAATCATGTTAGCAAATTGCCACATTTTATGAAATCTGGCAAATGGATGTCAAAACTACATTCTTTAATGGATTTCTTAAGGAAGAGTTGTATATGATGCAACCAGAAGGTTTTGTCAATCCTAAAGGTGCTAACAAAATGTGCAAGCTCCAGCGATCCATCTATGGACTGGTGCAAGCATCTCGGAGTTGGAATATACACTTTGATGAGTTGATCAAAGCATATAGTTTTATACAGACTTGCGGTGAAGCCTGTATTTACAAGAAAGTGAGTGGGAGCACTACAGCATTTCTGATAAATATGTGTGAATGACATATTGTTGATCAGAAATAATGTAGAATTTTCTGGAAAGCATAAAGGAGTATTTGAAAGGAGTTTTTCAAAGAAAGACCTCGGTGAAGCTGCTTACATATTGAGCATCAAGATCTATAGAGATAGATCAAGACGCCTGATAAGTTTTTTCAATGAGTACATACCTTGACAAGATTTTGAAGTAGTTAAAAATGGAATAGTCAAAGAAAGAGTTCTTGCCTGTGTTACAAGGTGTGAAATTGAGTAAGACTCAAAGCCTGACCATGACAGAAGATAGAAAGAGAATCAAAGTCATTCCCTATGCCTCAGCCATAGGTTCTATAAAGTATGCCATGCTGTGTACCAGATCTATTGTATACCCTACACTGAGTTTGGCAAGGGAGTACAATAGTGATCTAGGAGTAGATCACTGAACAGCGGTCAAAATTATCCTTAGTGGAATAAGGATATGTTTCTCGATTATGGAGGTGACAAAAGGTTCGTCGTAAAGGGTTACGTCGATATAAGTTTTGACACTGATCCAGATGACTCTAAGTCTCAATCTGGATACATATTGAAAGTGGGAGCAATTAGCTAAAGTAGCTCCGTGTAGAGCATTGTAGACATAGAAATTTGCAAAATACATACGGATCTGAATTTGGCAGACCCGTTGACTAAACTTCTCTCACAAGCAAACATGATCACACCTTAGTACTCTTTGGGTGTTAATCACATGGCGATGTGAACTAGATTACTAACTCTAGCAAACCCTTTGAGTGTTGGCCGCATGGCGATGTGAAATATGGATATTAATCACATGGTGATGTGAACTATTGGTGTTAAATCACATGGCGATATGAACTAGATTATTGACTCTAGTGCAAGTGGGAGACTGAAGGAAATATGCCCTAGAGGAAATAATAAAGTTGTTATTTATATTTCCTTATATCATGATAAATGTTTATTATTCATGCTAGAATTGTATTAACCGGAAACTTAGTACATGTGTGAATATATAGACAAACAGAGTGTCACTAGTATGCCTCTACTTGACTAGCTCGTTGGATCAAAGATGGTTAAGTTTCCTAGCCATAGACATGAGTTGTCATTTGATCAACGGGATCACATCATTAGAGAATGATGTGATTGACTTGACCCATTTCGTTAGCTTAGCACTTGATCGTTTAGTATATTGCTATTGCTTTCTTCATGACTTATACATGTTCCTATGACTATGAGATTATCCAACTCCCGAATACCGGAGGAACACTTTGTGTGCTACCAAACTTCACAACGTAACTGGGTTATTATAAAGGTGCTCTACAGGTGTCTCCGATGGTACTTGTTGAGTTGGCATAGATCGAGATTAGGATTTGTCACTTCGATTGTCGGAGAGGTATCTTTGGGCCCTCTCGGTAATGCACATCACTATAAGCCTTGCAAGCAATGTGACTAATGAGTTAGTTGCGGGATGATGCATTATGGAACGAGTAAAGAGACTTGCCGGTAACGAGATTGAACTAGGTATTGAGATTCCGACGATCGAATCTCGGGCAAGTAACATACCGATGACAAAGGGAACAACGTATGTTGTTATGCGGTTTGACCGATAAAGATCTTCGTAGAATATGTAGGGACCAATATGAGCATCCAGGTTCCGCTATTGGTTATTGACCGGAGATGAGTCTCGGTCATGTCTACATAGTTCTCGAACCCGTAGTGTCCGCACGCTTAACGTTCTGTGACAATCGGTATTATGAGTTTATGTGTTTTGATGTATCGAAGGTATTTCGGAGTCCCGGATAATATCGGGGACATGCCGAGGAGTCTCAAAATGGTCGAGACGTAAAGATCGATATATTGGACGACTATATTCGGACATCGTAAAGGTTCCGAGTGATTCGGGTATTTTTCGGAGTTACGGGAATTCGTATTGGGCCTTAATGGGCCATACGGGAAAGGAGAAAAAGGCCTCAAGGGTGGCCGCGCCCCTTCCCCATGGACTGGTCCGAATTGGACTAGGGAAAGGGGGCGCCCCCTTCCTTCTTTCTCCTTCTCCCTTCCCCTTTTCCTATTCCATGTGGGAGGTGGAATCCTACTAGGACTAGGGAGTCCTAGTAGGACTCCACACTTTGGGCCGCCCTATGAGGGCCGGCCTCCTCCTCCCTCCATCCTTTATATACGTGGCCAGGGGGCATCCCATGGACACACAAGTTGATCATTGATCTCTTAGCCGTGTGCGATGCCCCCCTCCACCATAATCCACCTCGGTCATATTGTCGTGGTGCTTTGGCAAAGCCCTGCGCCGGTAGCTTCATCATCACCGTCATCACGCCGTCGTGCTGACGAAACTCTCCCACGAAGCTCTACTGGATCGTGAGTTCGTGGGACGTCACCGAGCTGAACATGTGCAGATCGCGGAGGTGCCGTATGTTCGGTACTAGGATCGGTCGATGGTGAAGACGTACGACTACATCAACCGTGTTGTCATAATGCTTGTGCTTACAGTCTACGAGGGTACGTGGACAACACTCTCACCTCTCGTTGCTATGCATCACCATGATCCTGCGTGTGCGTAGGATTTTTTTTGAAATTACTACGTTCCCCAACAATCCTGTGTTGGGCCATGAATCGGGAAGACTCCAATGACGCTGGACCGAGGGTAAGATGGGCCAAGCACGGGGAGAACAAGGCTCCCCAAGACCAGCGTGCCATAGCGTTCTAGACTAGGATGTTGGTGTCGCCGGGGTACGACCACAACGCGGTGCAGATGGTGGTCAGGACGCTGGCGGTAGGCGACCGTGCAAGAACCATCGTAAAAGGACTGTGAAAATCCTAGAATCCATCGATGCAGAAACGATGGCTTCGAGGGTTCATTGGCAGTGTTTCCCCTAAACCAATCCCCTACCCTTGATGTGTTCAATCCCCTCCCTAATGCTCCAATCATGTCCGCAAATCAAATCTACCGCGACTCGAATGCAGTAAATCGTGAGACAAGTTAAGGGCTTACCGCCATGGCCGATGCGCTGGTCAGTTCGGTGCTAGCCGCCATCTAGGATCGTCTTGCAGTCGCTCCGATGCTCGCCGCCGCCGGTGTGAGTGGGGAAGAGAGGAGAGAGAACGGTGAGGGAAGGGGGTGAGGGTAATTTATGACGCAACTTCGGGAAACAAAGCGACATCTCGGGACCGCATCCACGCGTGCAACCGCCCACGCTCACGTGCCTTGGGTAGCACCGCTCGGGCCTGGCTCTGAAAAATGGCCGATTCGGACGTTCCTTTGGATGCAGGCCCAGGAGTGCTTTAAGTTCCGTGCGGGCCAACTATTGGATGTGACCTGAGCAACCAAAAAGGCCAAAAACTACCGGCGTGGGTCTGGCTGGGCCTAGTGCAGGTAACCAAACGCGACACTAATCTACAGCCGAATACACCAAATTTGAACTCTCAAATGCCCGTGGACGTGTGACTGGTCAGACCTCAAATTAACGTTTTTCACAACTTGATACCTCAACTGCGAAACCTCAAATCCATACAGTTACATGCAACGTGAAACCTAATCTAAGCGGAGCTTGTCCGGCTCCGCCAAGCCCATGTCCGGCGACTGGCTGCGCCCCTGGAAGTGTTGCTCTGGTGGCTGGTGAAGTAGAGTAGGACATGGGACATGCACCAGCTCACAGGACTCGAGGCTCCACTGAAGGAAATATGCCCTAGAGGCAATAATAAAGTTGTTATTTATATTTCCTTATATCATGATAAATGTTTATTATTCATGCTATAATTGTATTAACCGGAAACTTGATAGATGTGTGGATACATAGACAAAAACACAGTGTCCCTAGTGAGCCTCTACTAGACTAGCTCGTTAATCAAAGATGGTTAAGTTTCCGAGCCATAGACATGTGTTGTCATTTGATGAACGAGATCACATCATTAGGAGAATGATGTGATGGACAAGACCCATCCGTTTGCTTAGCATAATGATCATTAAGTTTTATTGCTATTGCTTTCTTCATGACTTATACATATTCCTTTGACTATGAGATTATGCAACTCCCGGATACCGGAGGAATACCTTGTGTGCTATCAAATGTCACAGCGTAATTGGGTGATTATAAAGATGCTCTATAGGTATCTCTGAAGGTGTTTGTTGGGTTGGCATAGATCGAGATTAGGATTTGTCACACCGAGTATCGGAGAGGTATCTCTGGGCCCTCTCGGTAATGCACTTCATGATAAGCCTTGCAAGCAATATGACTAATTAGTTAGTTGCGGGATGATGCATTATGGAACGAGTAAAGAGAGTTGCCGGTAACGAGATTGAACTAGGTATGAAGATACCGACGATCGAATCTCGGGCAAGTAACATACCGATGACAAAGGGAATTACGTATGTTGTCATTACGGTTTGACCGATAAAGATCTTCATAGAATATGTAGGAACCAATATGAACATCCAGGTTCCGCTGTTGGTTATTGACCGGAGAGGTGTCTCGGTCATGTCTACATAGTTCTCGAACCCGTAGGGTTCGCACGCTTAACGTTCGATGACGATTTGTATTATATGAGTTATGTGATTTGGTGACCGAATGTTGTTCGGATATCCAGATGAGATCAGGGACATGATGAGGAATCTCAAAATGTTCGAGAGGTAAATATTGATATCTTGGATGATAGTATTCGGACACCGGAAGTGTTCCGGAATGTATCGGGTATATATCGGAGTACCGGGGGGGTTACCGGAACCCCCCGGGGGAAGATATGGGCCATATGGGTCATGGGAGGGAGGCACACCAGCCCACAAAGGGGTGGCGCGCCCCCCATGGGGAAGGAGGCCGAATTGGACTAGGTGTGGGGGTGGCGCCCCCTTTCCTTCTCCACCTCTCTCTCTCTTTCCCCCTTTCCCCCTGCGGTAAAAGGAAAGGGGGGCGAATCCAACTAGGAGCCCAAGTAGGATTCCTCCTACCTGGGCGCGCCTAGGGCCGGCCTCCTCCCCCTCCCTCCTTTATATACGTGGGGGGCACCTACAACACACATCAATTGTTCCAAGCCGTGTGCGGCACCCCCTCCACAGTTTACGCCTTCGGTCATATTCACGTAGTTCTTAGGCGAAGCCCTGCGCGGATCACATCACCATCACCGTCACCACGCCGTTGTGCTGACGGAACCCTCCCTTAACACTTTGCTGGATCAAGAGTTCGAGGGACGTCACCGAGCTGAACGTGTGCAGAACTCGGAGGTGTCGTACGTTCGGTGCTTGATCGGTCGGAACGAGAAGAAGTTCGACTACATCAGCCGCGTTAACAAATGCTTCTGCTTTCGGTCTACGAGGGTACATGGACACACTTGATGCGGTTTGAAGCTACGTCGGTATTTCCCCAAAGAGGAAGGGATGATGCAGCACAACGGCGGTAGGTATTTCCCTCAGTTATGAGATCAAGGTTATCGAACCAGCAGGAGAACCAAGCAACACAACGTTAACAGCCCTGCACACAAATAAAAAATATTCGCAACCTGACGTGTAAAAGGGGTTGTCAATCCCTTTCGGGTACGGCGCCCAAGATAGGCAAAAATGGACGTGAAATAAATTGTAGTAGATTGATAGATCGAACGCCAAATAAAATAAATAAGAAAAAATTACAGCAAGGTATTTTTGTATTTTAGGTTTAATAGATCTGAAAATAAAATCAAAGGAAAAGTAGATCGCAAAGGCAAATAATATGAGAAAGAGACCCGGGGGCCGTAGGTTTCACTAGTGGCTTCTCTCGAGAAAAATAGCAAATGGTGGGTAAACAAATTACTGTTGGGCAATTGATAGAACTTCAAATAATCATGATGATATCCAGGCAATGATCATTATATAGGCATCACATCCAAGATTAGTAGACCGACTCCTGCCTGCATCTACTACTATTACTCCACACATCGACCGCTATCCAGCATGCATCTAGTGTATTAAGTTCATGGGGAAACGAAGTAATGCAATAAGAACGATGACATGATGTAGACAAGATCTATCTATGTAGAGATAGGACCCATCGTTTAACCCTTAGTAGCAATGATACATACGTGTCGGTTCCCCTTCTGTCATTCGGATCAAGCACCGTAAGATCGAACCCACTACAAAGCACCTCTTCCCATTGCAAGATAAATAGATCAAGTTGTCCAAACAGAACCCAAATATCGGAGAAGAAATACGAGGCTATAAGCAATCATGCATATAAGAGATCAAAGAAACTCAAATAATTTTCATGGATATAAAAAGATAGATCTGATCATAAACTCAAAGTTCATCCGATCCCAACAAACACACCGCAAAAAAGAGTTACATCATATGGATCTCCAAGAGACCATTGTATTGAGAATCAAACGAGAGAGAGGAAGCCATCTAGCTACTAACTACGGACCCAAAGGTCTACAAAGAACTACTCACGCATCATCGGAGAGGCACCAATGGAAGTGGTGAACCCCTCCGTGATGGTGTCTATATTGGATCTGGTGGTTCCGGACTCTGCGGCGGCTGGAATTGATTTTCGTCGACTCCCCTAGGGTTTCTGGAATATTGGAGTATTTATAGAGCAAAGAGGCGGTCCGGGGGGCACCCGAGGTGGGCACAACACACCAGGGCATGCCTGGGCCCCCTGGTGCGCCCTGGCGGGTTGTGCTCTCCTCGGAGCATCCCCAGGCGCGGCCTTGGCCCATTGGGTGTCTTCTGGTCCATCAAAAATCTCCGTGAAGTTTCGTTGCATTTGGACTCCGTTTGGTATTGATTTCCTGCGATGTAAAAAACATGCAGAAAACAACTGGCACTTGGCACTATGTCAATAGGTTAGTACTAAAAATGATATAAAATGACTATAAAATGATTATAAAACTTCCAAGATTGATAATATAACAACATGTAACAATCAAAAATTATAGATACGTTGGAGACGTATCAGCATCCCCAAGCTTAACTGTAACGCCCGGATAATCAAGCTACAGTAATCCCACGCTAATGGTGCCTCGTCACCACAGTTACTGTTGCTAATCTACCGTTAGGTCGAACCGTTTCAAAACTCAAATTTAAATTAATGTCGACAATAAAAGTTTTTCAAAAATTGAAACAAAAATGTTCGGTGGGTGCCGAATATTACAAGGGTAATTATAATAAAGAAAACATATTTTTATAAAATGCCTAAATAAATTAAATTGAAATAAAACAGAAAAGCAAATAAATAAAAGAAAAGAAATTACAAAAAAAGAAAACAGAAAAAAAGGGGAAGGAGCCCCCCACTGGACCCTCGCCCAACTGGGCCAACCCCCAGGCCCAGCCGGCCGGCCCACCCCGCCCCCACTCCCTTATCCACTCCCCCAAACCCTAACCCTCCACCGACACCCCCCACTCTCCCCCTCCCTCCCCCGATCCAGATCGGATCGGGCTCGTCCCCGTCACCCCGCTCGTCCCCGTCGCCCCGCTCGCCCCGACGCCGCCCCGCTCGCTCCCGACGCCGCCCCGCTCGCCCCCGACGCCGCCCCGCTCGCCCCCGACGCCTCCTCGATGGCCCCGTCGCCCCGCTCGCCCCCGACGCCGCCCCGACGACCCGCGCCCCGCGACCACGCTACGTCGCCACGCCGGAGCTCGTCCTCGCCGGACCTCCCCGCCGGCCTGCTCCCACGTCGCCGTCGTCCCCGTCCCCCACCTCGAGCCCCGCTGCCACTCCCCTACGGCCACAGTGAGCCGCGCCCCTCCTCTCTCTCCCTCACCCCGTACTCGTCCCCTCCCCTGCTCGCCGCGGTCGCCGCGCCCCGCGCGCGCTCGGCCGCGCTCGTCGCCGCGCTCACCGCCTCCACCACCGCGCCCCCACGGCCCCCCTCCGTTCGCCCTGTCCCTTGCCCTGGCCGACGCCTTCCTCCGCCCCCACTGACGCCAGGGACCAGTCGGGCTGTAGCGCCCCGTCGCCACGGTGGCCTCGCCCCTCTGCGCCACCTCCGGCGGCTGGCCGCGCACCACCGCGGCCTCGCCCCGCTCCGGCCATGGCCACGCCGTGCCGCCCCGCGTGCTGGTCGCCGCTCGGCCACTCCGCCCGCACCACGCCCGTCGCCCGCGCCCGCCTGTGGCCCCTGGGCCACTGCCAGGCCACTGCCAGGTGGGGCCTCGCCCCCCTGAGCCACTGCACCTGGGCCCGAACCCCCTTGGGCCACAGACAGGTGGGCCCCCGCGCCCACAGAACGAAAAGGAAAAAAAACGAAATGATTAAAATAATAATAATAATAATAATAATAATAAAAACAATAAATTAATTAATAAAAATTAATAAATAAATAAATAAAGAAAATAAAAATAAAAATAAAACAAATAATAAAAATAAATTCAATTAATTAATTAATTAATTAAGTTAATTAATCCTGTTTAAATTAATCTAATTAGTTAATTAATTTAACTAAACAGTAGTTAATTAGCTAACAGCCCCTGACAGGTGGGACCCACCTGTCAGGTTGACTAGGTCAACGGTCAACGTTGACTGCTGACGTCAGCATGACATCATGCTGATGTCATAAATCCAAATTTCGAATTAAATTAAATAATTAATTAAATTCCAGAAATTAATAAATTCTTTTGAAAATCATATCTTTTAATCCGTAACTTGGATGGATACTTTGTACATGAAAGTTGCTCAGAACGACGAGACAAATTCGGATACGCAGCCCGTTCGTCCACCACACATCCCTAACCTATCGAACTCGCAACTTTCCTCCTCCGGTCCGTCTGTCCGAAAACGCAAAACATCGGGAATACTTTCCCGGATGTTCCCCCCCACCTACTGTCGCGTTAGGACACACCTCGCACTGCTCATTGTCATGTCACGCATCGTCATGCTTATGTTTGCATTATATTTACTGTTTCTTCCCCCCTCTTCTCTCCGGTAGACTACGAGACCGACACTGCTGCTGCCCAGTTCGACTACGGAGTTGACGACCCCTCCTACTTGCCAGAGCAACCAGGCAAGCCCCCCCTTGATCACCAGATATCGCCTATTCTTCTCTATACTGCTTGCATTAGAGTAGTGTAGCATGTTACTGCTTTCCGATATCCTATCCTGATGCATAGCCTATCTTTGCTACTACTGTTGTTACCTTTACCTGCAATCCTACATGCTTAGTATAGGATGCTAGTTTTCCATCAGTGGCCCTACATCCTTGTCCGTCTGCTGTGCTATACTATCGGGCCGTGATCACTTGGGTGGTGATCACGGGTATATACTTATATACTATATACATGACACATGTGATGACTAAAGTCGGGTCGGCTCGTAGGAGTACCCGCAAGTGGATCTTTGTGGCGGAGCGACAGGGCAGGTTGAGACCGCCTAGGTGAGAGGTGGGCCTGGCCCTGGACGGTGTCTGCGGTTACTTCGACATAACACGCTTAACGAGTTCTTGGTATTTGATCTGAGTCTGGCCATTTGGTCTATACGCACTAACCATCTACGCGGGAGTAGTTATGGGTATCCCGGCGTCGTGGTATCAGCCGAAGCCTTCGTGACGTCAGCGACTGAGTGGCGCGCGCCGGATTGGACTGGAACGCCACTAGGCTAGGTCTGCTTCCGGCCGCGTTCGCAACGTGCAGGTGTGCATAGGGCGATGGGCCCAGACCCCTGCGCGCATAGGGTTAGACCGGCGTGCCGACCTCTCTGTTGTGCTTAGGTGGGGCTGCGACGTGTTGATCTTCCGAGGCCGGGCATGACCCAGAAAAGTGTGTCCGGCCAAATGGGATCGAGCGTGTTGGGTTATGTGGTGCACCCCTGCAGGGAAGTTTATCTATTCGAATAGCCGTGTCCCTCGGTAAAAGGACGACCCGGAGTTGTACCTTGACCTTATGACAACTAGAACCGGATACTGAATAAAATACACCCTTCCAAGTGCCAGATACAACCCGGTGATCGCTCTCTAACAGGGCGACGAGGAGGGGTTTGCCGGGTAGGATTATGCTATGCGATGCTACTTGGAGGACTTCAATCTACTCTCTTCTACATGCTGCAAGATGGAGGCTGCCAGAAGCGTAGTCTTTGACAGGACTAGCTATCCCCCTCTTATTCTGGCATTCTGCAGTTCAGCCCACCGATATGCCCCTTTACACATATACCCATGCATATGTAGTATAGCTCCTTGCTTGCGAGTACTTTGGATGAGTACTCACGGTTGCTTCTCTCCCTCTTTTCCCCCTTTCCTTTCTATCTGGTTGTCTCAACCAGATGCTGGAGTCCAGGAGCCAGACGCCACCGTCGACGACGACACCTACGACTCTGGAGGTGCCTACTACTACGTGCAGCCCACTGACGACGACCAGGAGTAGTTAGGAGGATCCAGGCAGGAGGCATGCGCCTCGTTCGATCTGTATCCCAGTTTGTGCTAGCCTTCTTAAGGCAACTTGTTTAACTTATGTCTGTACTCAGATATTGTTGCTTCCGCTGACTCGTCTGTGATCGAGCACTTGTATTCGAGCCCTCGAGGCCCCTGGCTTGTATTATGATGCTTGTATGACTTATTTATGTTTTAGAGTTGTGTTGTGATATCTTCCCGTGAGTCCCTGATCTTGATCGTACACATTTGCGTGCATGATTAGTGTACGGTCAAATCGGGGGCATCACATTAACTCCTGCTCGTCCTCGAGTAGGTAAGTGATAAAAACAGAATTTTTGATGTGGAATGCTGCCTAACATGTCATCTCATATTCTTTTCTTTATAGCATGGACATTTGTACTTTTATGTGATTCAAAGCAATAGTCTAGTTTTGACATGATAACTTAAATACTCAAGCATACCAACAAGCAACCATGTCTTTCAAAATATCAACGCTAATAAGCTATCCCTAGCCCATTATGCTCAATCATTGATCCATTCATGAAACATACTCGCATATTAACTACACCCAATGCTCAAGTACGATCATAGTGCCTCCTAGTTGGTGCTTTATAAGAGAAGATGGAGACTCAAATTCGAAATACAAATTGCATAAAGTAAAAGAAAGGCCCTTCGCGGAGGGAAGTAGGGATTTGTAGAGGTGCCAGAGCTCAAAGCGAAAACTGAGAGATACAAAACATTTTGGGAGGTGTTCTTCCTACCAACGAAAACGACTTAGAGTTCCCAACACTTTTCATGCTAGATATATCATAGGCGGTTCCCAAACAGAAATTAAAGTTTATTCCTTTTTTAACCATACTTTCACTTTCCACGGCTAGCCGCATCCACGGTTGCCCTCCATACGAACACTTTCCAAGGAATTTATTATTTGATAACATAAAGTAAATTCATTTTTCATTTCGGGACTAGGCATCCCTAATACCTTTGCCTTACTCTCGTGCAATGACAAGTGAATAAACACTCATCGTGAGAATAACACATCTAGCATGGAAAATATTAGCCACCCCTCACCGCCTTGTTAGCGGTACGAGCACACAAAAGAGAAATTTATTTTGAATATTAGAGATGGCACATACAAATTTGCTTAGAACGGCAAAAGAATACCGCATATAGGTAGGTATAGTCGACTCATGTGGCAAAACCGGTTTAAAGGTTTTTGGATGCACAAGTAGTGATCATACTTAGTGCAAAATGAAGGCTAGCAAAAGATTGAGAAGCGACCAACCAAGAAGCGAATAATCTCATAAGCGAGGATTAAGCATAATTAACACCAAATAATGCACCACAAGTAGGATATAATTTCATTGCATAATTATTGACTTTCGTGCTTGCATAGGGAATCACAAACCTTAACACCAATACTCTTACTAAAGCATAATTACTCATCAACATGACTCACATATCACATCATCATATCTCAAAACTATTACTAAGAATCAAGTTTATTTTGTCCAATGATCTTCATGAAAGTTTTTATTATATCATTCTTGGATATCTATCACTTTGGAACTAATTTTCATATGTTACTTTTGATAAGCTCAAACAAATATAAGTGAAGATCATGAGCATAATATTTCTTTCTCTCAAATTAATTTAAAAGTGAAGCAGGAGAGAATTTCTTGAAAATTTTACTAACTCTCAAATAAATCTAAGTGAAGCAAGAGAGCAATTCTAACAAGTCATGACATAATTTTGGCTCTCTCAAATAGGTGTGTCCAGCAAGGAATAAAGACTTAAAACACAAAATAAAACAAGCAAAGACTCATATCATACAAGACGCTCCAAGCAAAACACATAGTATGTGACGAATACAAATATAGCTTCGAGTAAAATACCGATGGTCGTTAGAAGAAAGAGGGGATGCCACTCGGGGCATCCCCAAGCTTAGTTGCTTGCTCTCTTTTGGATAATAGCTTGGGATGCCGGGGCATCCCCAAGCTTAGGCTCTTCTTACTCCTCATTCATTCATTCATCGTAAGATAACCCAAAACTTGAAAACTTCAATCACACAAAACTCAACAAAACCTTCGTGAGATCCGTTAGTATAAGAAAGCAAATCACTACTATAAGTACTGTAGCAAACCAATTCATATTTTGTTTTTGCATTATATCTATTGTATTCCAACTTTTCTATGGCAAAAACTCATCAAAGAAAACCATAGAGCCATCAAAACAAGCACACAACGCAAAGAAAATAGAATCTGTCAAAAACAGAAAAGTCTGTAGCAATCTGAATATTTCGAATACTTTTGAAACTCCAAAAATTCTGAAAAATTAGGACGATCTGAGAAATTTGTATATTAATCTTCTGCAAAGAGAATTGGTATTTTATCACGCTCTGGTAAAAAATGAGAATTGTTTTCGTGAGCGCAAAAGTTTCTGTTTTTTTCAGCAAGATCAAACAACTATCACCCAAGAAGATCCTAAAGGCTTTACTTGGTACAAACACTAATTAAAACACAAAAAACACAATCATAACAGGAGAATAATTGTGAAAACACTCAAGAACAGGAAGCAAAAAGCAAAAATAAATTTAGTTATTGGGTTGCCTCCCAACAAGCGCTATAGTTTTAGGCCCTTAGCTAGGCATAAAGCAAGGATCTATGTTTTGTCATCTTTGTTTCAAGATCCATAAGATGCCCTCATGATTGATTCATATGGTGGCCTAATTCTTGTTCTAGGTAAGTGTTCCATACCCTTCCTCAAAGGAAATTGGAACTTAATATTGCCTTCTTTCATATCAATCACGGCACCGATAGTGCGTAAAAACGGTCTACCAAGAATAATTGGACAAGATGAATTGCAATCAATATCAAAAACAATAAAATCTATGGGCACATAATTCCTATTTGCAAGAATAAGAACATCATTAATTCTTCCCATAGGCTTTTTAATAGTAGAATCCGCCAAGTGCAAATTTAAAGAGCATTCTTCAATATCGGTAAGACCAAGCACATCACATAAAGATTTCGGAATTGTAGAAACACTAGCACCCAAGTCACACAAAGAAAAACACTCGTAATTTTTAATCTTGACTTTGAAAGTAGCTTCCCATTCATCATGCAATTTTCTAGGAATTGAAACTTCTAATTCTAACATTTCTTCTAAAGCTTTCATCATAGCATCAACAATATGTTTAGTAAAAGCTTTATTTTGTTCATAAGCATGGGGTGAATTTATCATGGATTGCAACAAATAAATACAATCAATCAAAGAGCAACTATCACAATTAAAGTCTTTGTAATCCAAAAGAGTGGGCACATCACTAGTTAAAGTTTTGACCTCTTCAAACCCACTTTCATCAATTTTCTCAATAAGATTTTCACCCTCTGAATTATCGGGACGCCTTCTAACTAAAGTTGACTCTTCTCCAGTCCCTTTTTCATCAATCTTAATTTTACTAAACAAGGAATCAATAGAAGAAACACCAATCATTTTAAGATCTTCAGCATTTTTATGAAAGCAATCGCCAGAAAACGCTTTTTCTAAAAATTCTCTTTTAGCTCTAAGCATAGCGGTTCTTTTCTTACTTTCATCCATAGAAACATAAAGAGCTTTAATTGATTCCTAAACTTTAGGCAGAAAATTTTTCATCTTGAGATTTCCACATCACGAGAAATTGTATGAACACTTCTAGACAAATCATCAATCTTATTCAAATTTTCTTCTATGGTAGTGTTAAAAACTTTTTGCATGTTGATAAATTCTTTAATATTATTGTCAAGATAAGAGGTGTTCCTATTATTATTATAAGAAGGATTTCCATAGGAATTACCATAATTATTAGAGGAATTACAAGGAAAAGGCCTAGGATTAAAATTACCACTATAAGCATTGTTATTGAAATCGTTTCACGAGATAACATTCACATCTACGACATCACCATTTTGCTCAATCAAAGTAGACAAAGGCATATCATTGAAATCAATAGGAGAACTTTTACTAGCAACCAATTTCATAAGAGCATCAACTTTTTCACTCAAAGAAGAAATTTCTTCAACCGAATTAACTTTTTTTACTTGTAGGAGCTCTTTCGGTAAGCCATTGTGAATAATTTGCCATAATATTATCAAGAAATTTGGTGGCTTTACCCAAAGTAATTTCCATAAAAGTACCACCCGTGGCGGAATCTAAAAGATTACGAGAAACAGAATTCAACCCCGCATAAAATTTTTGTATGATCATCCAAAGATTTAACCCATGAGTTGGGCAATTCCTTAGCATCATTTTCATCCTTTCCCAAGATTGTGCAACATGCTCATGTTGAAGTTGCTTGAAATTCATGATCTGGGTTCTAAGGGAATTAATTTTTGCGGGAAGAAAATACTTAGTGATAAAAGCATCTTTGCACTTATTCCAAGAATCGGTACTATTGCAAGGCAAAGAAGAAAACAAAATTTTGCAGAATCACGCAAAGAAAACGGAAATAATTTCATCTTCACAACATCATTGTCCACATCTTTTTTCTTTTGTATATCGCATAATTCCATGAAGGTATTAGTATGGGACACGGAATCCTCATTAGGAGTACCGGAAAATTGATCTTTCATAACAAGATTCAGCAAAGCGGTATTAATATCACAAGACTCCGCACTAGTGGCGGAGGAGTAATCGGAGTGCCAATAAAATCATTGTTGTTGGTATTTGAGAAATCACACAACTTGGTGTTCTCTTGAGTTATGATGACTACGCAACAAGATTGCACTCAAAAATAGATCCGGCAAAAAAGGGCAAACAAAGAAAGAGAGCGAATAAAACGACAAATTTTTGTGAAGTGGGGGAGAGGAAAACGAGAGGCAAATGACAAATAATGTAAATTGCGAGGAGATGAGATTTGTGATTAGGAACCTGGTATATGTTGAAGATCCTCTCCGGCAACGGCGCCAGAAATTCCTTTTGATGCGGCTTGCAGCTACGTCGGTATTTCCCCAAAGAGGAAGGGATGATGCAGCACAACGGCGGTAGGTATTACCCTCAGTTATGAGACCAAGGTTATCGACCCATTAGGAGAACCAAGCAACACAACGTAAATAGCCCCTGCACACAAATAACAAATACTCGCAACCCGACGTGTAAAAGGGGTTGTTAATCCCTTTCGGGTACGGCGCCCAAGATAGGCAAAAACGGACGTGAAATAAATTGTAGTAGATTGATAGATCGAACTCCAAATAAAATATATAAGAATAAATTACAGCAAGGTATTTTTGTATTTTTGGTTTAATAGATCTGAAAATAGAAGCAAAGGAAAAGTAGATCACAAAGGCCGTAGGTTTCACTAGTGGCTTCTCTCGAGAAAAATAGCAAACGGTGGGTAAACAAATTACTGTTGGGCAATCGATAGAACTTCAAATAATCATGACGATATAGAGGCAATGTTCATTATATAGGCATCACGTCCAAGATTAGTAGACCGACTCCTGCCTGCATCTAGTACTATTACTGTTGGGAAACGTAGCATGCCATTTCAGAAATTTCATACGCTCACGCAAGATCTATCTAGGAGATGCATAGCAACGAGAGGGGAGAGTGTGTCTACGTACCCTCGTAGACCGTTAAGCAGAAGCGTTTATCACGCGGTTGATATAGTCATACTCTTGGCGATCCGATCACAATCCAACCGATCTAGTGCCGAACGGACGGCACCTCCGAGTTTAGCACACGTGTGGCTCGATGATGTCTCCTCCTTATTGATCCAGCAAGAGGCATAGGAGAAGTAGATGGGATCACAACCAACACGACGGCATGGTCGTGATGGTGGTGGCGGAACACCGACAGCGCTTCGCTAAGCATCGCCGGGACGAGGCGGTGGAACTACGGAGTAACAGGAGAGAGAGGGGCGCCAAGGGCTTCGTGTGTTCTCTTGGGGCACCCCCTCCCCTCTATATATAGGTGGAGGGGCGTGGTAAACAGCCCCTCCAAGACGTAGGGCGCAGCTAAGGGGGAGAGGACTTGGACTCCAAGTCCAATCCTATTCCTACTAGGATTCCTTCCTTTTTTTGCCTTCCCTAGCCACATGGTCTTTTGAGGACTTGGTGCGCCTAGCCCAATAAGGCCAGGGCGCCTCCCCGCAACCCATACTAGCCCTTGGGTCGTGGTGGAACCACTTGTGGACTTCCGGACCCCTCCGGAATCCTCCGAAACCTTCTAAAAGCTTCCCGGTACAATACCGAAGAAACTGCATCTTTTTTCGGAACCCAAAATATGACCTCCCATATATAAATCTTTACCTCTCGACCATTCCGAGACTCCTCGTGACGTCCGGGACTCCGAAGAACATTTGGTTACCACTCATCAAATACCCCAATACTACTCTAGCGTTAATGAACATTAAGCGTGCGACCCTACGGGTTCGGGAATTATGTACTCATGACCGAGACACCTCTCCGGTCAATAACCAACAGTGGAACCTGGATGCCCATATTGATTCCTACATATTCCATGAAGATCTTTTATCGGTTGAATGTTTATGACAACATACTTAATTCCCTTTGTCTATCGGTATGTTACTTGCCCGAGATTCGATCGTTGGTATCTCTATACCTAGTTCAATCCCGTTACTCGCAAGTCTCTTTACTCGTTCCGTAATACATCATCTTGCAACTAACTCCTTAGTCACTTTGCTTGCAAGCTTCTTGTCATGTGTATTACCGAGAGGGCCCAGAGATACCTCTCCGATACACGGAGTGACAAATCCCAATCTCGATTCACACCAACTCAACAGACACCTTCGAAGATACCTGTAGAGCAACTTTATGATCACCCAGTTACGTTGTGATGTTTGATAGCACACAAGGTATTCCTCCGGTATCCGGGAATTGCATGATCTCATGGTCAAAGGGACATGTATTTGACATTAAGAAAGCAGTAGCAGTAAACTTAATGATCATATGCTATGCTAACGGTTGGGTCTTGTCCATCACAGCATTCTTCTAATGATGTGATCCCGTTATCAAATGAAAACTCATGTCCATGGTTAGGAAACCTTAACCATCTTTGATCAACGAGCTAGTCAAGTAGAGGCTCACTAGGGACACACTGTTTGTCTATGTATTCAGACATGTATTTAGGTTTCCGATCAATACAATTCTAGCATGAATAATAAACATTTATCATGAATAAAGAAATATAAAATAACAACTTTATTATTGCCTCTAGGGCATATTTCCTTCACTCTGCCACTTGCACTAGAGTCAATAATCTAGTTCACATCGCCATGTGATTAACACCAATAGTTCACATCATCATGTGACCAACACTGATGTCTACTACGCAACTTTATTCTTGTAGACTCGTGTTGAGCCTCCAAGCACAGAGTTTTGTAGGACAGTAGCAATTTTCCCTCAAGTGGATGACCTAAGGTTTATCAATCCGTGGGAGGCGTAGGATGAAGATAGTCTCTCAAACGACCCTGCAACCAAATACAAGAAATCTCTTGTGTCCCCAAGACACCCAATACAATGGCAAATTGTATAGGTGCACTAGTTCGGCAACGAGATGGTGATAAAAGGGTAATATTGATGGTAGAAATATATTTTTATAATCTGAATAAATAAAAACAGCAAGGTAGCAAATAGTAAACAGGCACAAAAAAGGTATTGCAATGCTTGAAAATGAGGCCTAGGGTCCATAATTTCACTAGTGCAATCTCTCAACAATGCTAATATAATTGGATCATATAACCACCCATCAAAGTGCGATGAAAAATCACACCAAAGTTCCTATCTAGCGGAGAACATAAGAATAAATTGTTTGTAGGGTACGAAACCACCTCAAAGCTATTTTTTCCGTTCGATCTATTCAAGAGTTCGTACTAAAATAACACAAAGCTATTCTTTTCGTTCAATCTATCCTAGAGTTAACTAAAATAACACCAAAGAAAATTCATATTCATAATACTCAATCCAACACAAAGAACTTCAAAGAGTGCCCCAAGATTTCTACCGGAGAAACAAAGACAAGAACGTGCATCAACCCCTATGCATAGATTACCCCAATGTCACCTCGGGAATCCACAAGTTGAGTGCCAAAACATATACCAAGTGAATCAATACGATACCCCATTGTCACCACGAGTATTCAATTGCAAGACATATATCAAGTGTTCTCAAATTCATAAAAGTATTCAATCCGATAGCAACGTAATCTCAAAGGGAAAACTCAATTCATCACAACAAGACAGAGAGGAGAAAACACCATATGATCTGACTATATTAACAAAGCCCGCGATACATCAAGATCGTGACATCTGAACAACACGAGAGAGAGATTAAACACATAGCTACTGGTACAAACCCTCAGCCCCGAGGGTGGACTACTCCCTCCTCATCGTGGTGGTTGCCGGGATGATGAAGATGGCCACCGGAGATGATTACCCCCTCCGGCAGGGTGCCAGAACAGGGTCTAGATTGGTTTCTCGTGGCTACCAAGCCATGCGGCTGCGAAACTTCTGATCTAGGTTAACCCCGAGGGTTTTTGGAATATTTGCGATTTTATAGGGCAAAGAGGGGGTGCGGGAGGCCACCGAGGTGGGCACAACCCACATGGGCGCGCCTGGGGGCCCAGGCGCGCCCTGGTGGGTTGTGCCCCCCTCGGGGCACCCCCCAGGTGCTACCCTGGCACATCCTGAGTGTTTTGGTCCATAAAAATTCTCCAAAAAATTTCGCTGCATTTGGACTCCGTTTGATTGATTTTCTGCGATGTAAGAAACAAGTAGAAAACATCAACTGGCACTTGGCACTTTGTCAATAGGTTATTCCCAAAAAATTGATATAAAATGATTGTAAAATGCTTATAAAACATCCAAGAATGATAATGTAACAGCATGGAACAATAAAGAATTATAGATACTTTGGAGACGTATCAAACACCCAAAGGGTTTACTAGAGTCAATAATCTAGTTCACATCGCCATGTGATTAACACCCAAAGAGTACTCAGGTGTGATCATGTTTTGCTTGTGAGAGAGTTTTAGTCAACGGGTCTGCTACATTCAGAGCCGTATGTATTTTGCAAATTTTCTATGTCTACAATGCTCTGCATGGAGCTACTCTAGCTAATTGCTCCCACTTTCAGTATGTATCCAGATTGAGACTTAGAGTCACCCGAATCGGTGTCAAAGCTTGCATCAAGGTAACCCTTTATGACGAACTCTTTATTACCTCCATAATCGAGAAATATCTCCTTAGTCCTCTAAGGATAATTTTTGACCGCTGTCCAGTGATCTACTCCTAGATCACTATTGTACCCTCTTGCCAAACTCATGGCAAGGTACACAACCGGTTTGGTACACAGCATGGCATACTTTATAGAACCTATGGCTGAGGCATAGGGAATGACTTTCATTCTCTCTCTATCTTCTACCGTGGTCGGGTTTTGAGTCTTACTCAATTTCACACCTTGCAACATAGGCAAGAACCCTTTCTTTGACTGATCCATTTTTGAACTTCTTCAAAATCTTGTCAAGGTATGTGCCTTGTGAAAGTCCTATTAAACGTCTTGATCTATCCCATAGATACCTCTCCGATACACGGAGTGACAAATCCCAATCTCGATTCACACCAACTCAACAGACACCTTCGGAGATACCTGTAGAGCATATTTATGATCACCCAGTTATGTTGTGACGTTTGATAGCACACAAGGTATTCCTATGCTATCCGGGAGTTGCATGATCTCATGGTCAAAGGAACATGTATTTGACATTAAGAAAGCAGTAGCAGTAAACTGGACGATCATATGCTATGCTAACGGTTGGGTCTTATCCATCACATCATTCTCCTGATGATGTGATCCCGTTATCAAATGACAACTCATGTCCATGGTTAGGAATCCTTAACCATATTTGATCAACGAGCTAGTCAAGTAGAGGCTCACTAGGGACACAATGTTTGTCTATGTATTCACACATGTATTTAGGTTTCCGATCACTACAATTCTAGCATGAATAATAAACATTTATCATGAATAAATATAAAGTCACAACTTTACTATTGCCTCTAGGGCATATTTCCTTCAATTACTCCACACATCGACCGATATCCAGCATGCATCTAGTGTATTAAGTTCATCGGGAAATGGAGTAATGCAATAAGAACGATGACATGATGTAGACAAGATCTATCTATGTAGAGATAGACCCCATCGTTTTACCCTTAGTAGCAATGATACATACGTGTCGGTTCCCCTTCTGTCACTGAAAGTGCGTTATATCGACTAGAGGGGGGTGAATAGGCGATTTTTATGAATTCTTCACTGAGGAATTTGCGGGTGAGGAAATTCCTTAGCGAAGAACTACTTGCAGCGGAATAAGTACTCAAAAGTAAACATAATAGAACACAAGCATGGTCATCATGATGAAATGAAGACAAGCACAGAGTACAGAAAGCGTAAACACAGGATAACACAGGATGAAGACAAACAGACTGAAGAAATTGAACTGAGGAAATTGATAAAGTCTTCAGTCAAAGTCTTCAAACACAGATATGAAGAAATGAAAGAGTTGAGGAAATAGAACCAGTAAGCTTGGTGAAGACTATGATTTGGTAGACCAGTTCCAACTGTTGTCTCAGTTGTACGTCTGGTTGGAGCGGCTAGGTATTTAAACCTGAGGACACACAATCCTGGACACACAGTCCTCACCGTATTCTCCTTGAGCTAAGGTCACACAGACCTCGCCCAATCACTCGTGGTAAGTCTTCAGGTGACTTCCGAACCTTCACAGACTCGGTCACTCGCGATCCACAATTTCCTCTTGGATGCTCTAGACCATGATGCCTAACCGTCTGGAAGAAGCACAGTCTTCAAAGGTAACAAGCGTTGGATCCACGCAGGATCAATCTCTTTAGTGATGCTCAATCACTTTGGGTTTGTAGGTGTTTGGGTTTGGGTTTTCCTCACTCGATGATTTTCGCTCAAAGTCCTCGGAGATGGGATGCTCTCAAATGACAAGTGTCAGTTTCTCTCGGAGCAGCCAACCAACCAGTGGTTGTAGGGGGCGGCTATTTATAGCCTAGGGAGCAGCCCGACATGATAAGACATAAATGCCCTTCAATGATATGACCGTTAGGTGGGTAGATATTTTGGGACAGCTGGCGCATAGCACAGCAACGGTCGGATATTTGAGGCTCAAATTCCTCGGGGCTATCATGTTCCTCACTGTGTAGGCAATCCGCACTGGCGAATTCCTAACTCCTCAGTCAGAACAAATTCCTCAGAGACCAGAAGATCTTTGTCTCTGTCACTGAAGAAATTGACTGAACTGTATGAGATTTCCAATGGCTTCACTCGAAGGGATTGGTAGGTGTAGGATTTTGAGTTGAGCATCACTTGGAAATTTTTCCTTAGTATTTCCTCGACCCCCTTTAACAGCACGGTGTTTCCTATGACTCAAGAAAGAGAAAATGAAACTACAAAAACAAAAGTCTTCATGCTCCATGTTCCTCGAATGAATGCCAAGTCTTCAAGGCCACACCAATTTCTTCACTTTCAAAGTCTTCAGAAAGTCTTAAGAAATCCAAAGTCTTCAGTCGAAGAACTTCATTTTTAGGGGTCGACTTTCTCTGTGAAACTCCTCATAGACTTATAGACCTGTGTACACTCATAAACACATTAGTCCCTTAACCTATAAGTCTTCAATAAACCAAAATCACTAAGGGGCACTAGATGCACTTACAATCTCCCCCTTTTTGGTGATTGATGACAATATAGGTTAAGTTTTCAACGGGGATAATCATATGAAGTGTAAATACTGAGATTGAGGAATTTGATTGCAAGATATAGAAGAACTCCCCCTGAAGATGTGCATAGTGAGGAATTTGCTTTTGAAGCAATGCACACTTGAAGAGTAGAATCATGGAGATCTCCCCCTATATCTTGTAAATCATACACACATTTGACATAATATATGAAGAATTTGAAATGCATGATGAAATATGGTGACTGATGAAATTCAGCATGCGCGCATAAACATTAATGAGGAATAAGCATGCAGAAAAGCTCAGCAAAAGTATCAGGCCACCATAGAGTTTAAGTTTACAACTCGATCCAGCAAAGTCATCAAAAGAACGAGAGTTGTAACTTAGCAAAAAGACGCCCATATAAGATAGACCCGCTTGAAGACTAACTCAAATATCTCCCCCTTTGTCATCGAATGACCAAAAGGATCGAAAATAAGGACTAACGCCCCTGAAGAATATCATGTTGATGGAGGAGCGCCAGCCTTGTTGGGGTCGTTTGTCGTAGTAGGGCCTGCCGCAGTCTCGTCCAAGTCTTCATGCTTGTCGGTTTCGCGCGATGAATAATATGAGCTGGCCACCAAGGAAGGAACCTTGACCTTCTTGTATTTCTTCGGTGGAGGTGCAGACCAGTCAAAGTCCTCCTTGAGACCCATTTTCTTCAGATCTTCTTCACCATATACATGTGACAGAATAGCCCAGGTGCGACCGAAAACTTCATGGAGGTAGTAATGGTTTTTCTTCACTGCATTATGTGTAGCAGTCATGTTGTGAAGAATTGAACCGAACTGACGCTTAACCCATTTGTGGTTTCAATCCACCTTCTGGTGAAGACTAAGAAGCAGATCACGGTCAGTCATCACTCAATGTCGGAGTAAATGGCCACGGGTAGCCTAACCAACTCCCCCTGGCTCTTTGAAAAATTATCAGGCCGTTCAGGCCTTCAAGCATACAAAGCATAGGGCCACCTTCCCCCGGCCGGCTATCCCTAGGGCCGACCCCCAGAAGGCGACCCAGCCTCAGAAACCTCCCCCCAAGAAAGATACGAGATAGCCGACTCCAAGGAGCCGGCCCCAAGAAAGCCGACTCTCAGAAGCCGGCCATGAAGAAAGCCGACTCTCAGAAGCCGGCCATGAAGAAAGCCGGCCAAAACTGCACCTACTAAGACTGTACCCACGTAACGGCGATAGGATGGGGCGTGGCCGCAGTACAGCCCACTACCCCCGAATCCCGGAACAGGCATGGCCACAGGGCGCCGTACGGGCCAGCCATCTCCCGTCCGGCGCGGCACTGTAGCCATGTTGGCCTCGATGTCACCCACGACAGGTGCCAGTATGGCCCGTGGGCGGCGGGCCCCTTTGCCAGAGAGACACCCGAAGGCGGCCTGGCCTCCTCTAGTCGGCCAGGGGTGTGGCCGGCTCCCAATAGCCGGCTACCTCCCTCCCTCGAAACATGTGCCTCATTAAGGAGACAAGACGAGGTAAGGCTACAGTGAGAGCCCGCAAGGCGGCGACACTGTAGCCACGCTTACCTCAACAAAGCTCTCGTCATCAGAGGCGAGGCAAACAGTAACCAGCCGCCGACAAAGCCTCCAAGCGGTGGGGCCGGCCTGTCGGCCAAGAGGCCGGCAGCTGGCGGGACCCACCAGTCGGCGGGCCCCAATGACCGGCGGAGAAGCCGGCGTGCATAGACGCTGACGGCTGGGACCCGCGTCCAGCCGGATTACCATTGTACCCCTGGGGGGTAGGCCTATATAAACCCCCAGGACACCCATGCAAAGGGGGGATCTCATAGAATTCCACACACCACATAGAGAGAAAAGGAGAGCTAGCCTTGCCCTTCTTCTTCCTCTAGCCAAACAGCTCAAGGAGCACTTGAAGCTACTTGTATTGATCTAGTGACCATGCGGAGACCCCGCAGAGCAGGACTAGGGGTGTTATCTCCACGGAGAGCCCCGAACCTGGGTAAGATCCGCCGGCGTGCATGTCTTGGCCTCATCCCGTTTTCAGGCACCGGCGATGTTTTACTGGCTCCCACTATGATAAGCCACCCGTTGGCATATGTCGCACCTACCACCCGACATTTGGCGCCCACCATGGGGCCAGGTGCACCGTCATCCGGAGACCTATTCTGGACGGGAACCCTGTTCCTCCCCCGCGAGCGCAGCCAGCCTGCTGCGCCCGATGGCGCTTGCCCCGACGCGCTGCAAGGCGTTGACGACGCCTGCGCAGCAAGCTGCCTCGCCGATCTTCTTGGCGAGACTCGCATCTCCGACGAGCCCGCGTCCGACGCAGGCATGGACTACCCCGAGAGCCGCCTCGTCAGCCTCCTCGACCAGCTTCACGTCTCCAGCGAGCTTGCTGTAGACTTGGAATCGGCCGGCTCCACCGACCCGATGCTTGTCGACTCCGACACGGCATCGTTCGACGCCTACCCCTCTGACGTGGTAGTCTTCGACGACCCTCTCCCTCGAGCTGACAGCGGCAGCAGCGCTGTCACTGAGGTGCTGGTCATCAGCCACGTCGCCGACTCGGGCGAAAATGCCCACGACGCCCTACAAACGGCGATGCATGACTTGTCCGTCCCCATCCCGGCCGACGCCGATGCCGAGACCCTGGAGGGACGCCGCCTCGCCCTCATCGCAGAGGGCCAGAAGATAGCCTCCATGAGACGCCTCACCGAGGCTCACCAGCGCGAAGTCGACCGCGCCTCCTTTGGTACGCCGCCTCATGGCGGGCCGAGCCGAGCCGGCATCGTGAAGAAGCGCGGCGCGGCCATCGCCAGCATGCTGGGGGCAGACCGCCCCGCCTACGCCACACCGCTCCAGAATCTGCGAGCCGCTCAGGCGGCCGCAGAAGAGCTGAATGGGCTAGGGGCTGATGAGCTCTCCTACATGTCAAGGCGCATCCAGCAGCTGATCGACGCGGCCGCAGAGCGGCATGAAGCTGGCGCCCGCGCTGAGAGCCCTCCCCCGCGCCGAGGGCACGCCGCGACCTCCCGGTCGCCAACTGCGAGCGGCGCCCGCGCAAGGAAAGACAAGGAGCCGGCTGCTAGCCACAGCCGGACTCGAATCACCATCGAGCGCGACGCGGAAGGCCGCCCTCGAGCAGTGGAGCGCCAAGGCAATCCGCTTCCTCACCCGCCTCGCGGGGAGAGACTTCCCACCCCGCCGCCTGTCACGCATCCGACTCTCGGTGGCCGACTAGGCCACCGCGAAGGAGTCGGCGAGAACGATGCCCGCCACCGGATCGACCGCCTAGCTCGATCCCTGGCGCTAGAAGAAGAAGATGATGTCGGCCCGCCATGCTTTGGCCCCCGAATCCCCGACGAACCCTTCCCCAGAGGGTTCTCGCTCCCCAGAGACACGCCCAAGTACAACAGCTCTGTGAAGCCGGAAGATTGGCTCATCGACTACTCTACCGCCGTCAGCATTGCGAACGGCAATAGGCGCGTAGCCGTGAAGTATGTCCCTCTCATGCTGCAAGGCATGGCACGCACCTGGCTCAACAGCCTCAAGCCCTACAGCGTCAACAGCTGGCTGGACTTCACGGAAGTCTTCGTCCGCAACTTCACCAGCACGTACAAGCGGCCTCCCAAGCCCCGCCATCTCTTCTTATGCGTCCAAGGGCCCAGCGAATCGACTCGCGACTACCTCACGCGGTGGGCCGAGCTCCGCAACTTCTGCGAGGGGGTGCACGAGGTGCAGGCCATCGAATACTTCACCGCCGGGTGCCGAGAGGGCACCCTCCTCAAGCACCGACTCCTCTGTGATGAGCCGGCTACCCTCGACGAGCTGCCGGTCATTGCAGACAAGTATGCCACAGCCGACTCCTCGATGAAGACCGAGCTCCGAGTGGACGCCTATGGGAAGGTGCTCGCTCCGGCTCCTAAGACGTCGGCTGGCGACTCCAATCGGCGCCTCTACCAGAACGACCACACGCGCAAGGCCCCTATGCCGCCTACCACCAGTCGGCAGGTGGCCACAGTCGAAGACGAGCAGCCCGAAGAGCGGCCCGCTCCCAAGAAGAAGTGCGGCAGGCCGGCTTGGCAGCCGGCCTTCTCCTTCGAGCAGACTCTCGATGCCCCTTGCAAGTTCTACAGCGGCGCGAAGCCGTCCAACCACACGACCCGAAAGTGCCACTGGCTCACCCGGATCTCCAAGGGCGAGGGGCTGGTGCCGCCTCCGCCTCCCGGCCCGCCGCCTCCAGCCCCCAGCAGCCGACTGCCCGACCAGCAGTCGGAGCCATTCAAGATGAGTTCCCTGATGAGCACGCCGCCTACGTCGTCTTCACAAGCCAGGTTGAAGACAAGCGCAGCCGGCGCCGACAACACCAAGAGGTCAACGCAGTCGCCTCCAACAACCCCGAGTTCATGCATTGGTCGGAAAGGCCTATCAACTGGAGCCGGGTCGATCACCCAGAGGTGATGTCGTCCCCTGGCTCCCGCGTTCTGATTGATGGCGGAAGCAGTATCAACATACTGTACCGCGACACCATGGAGAAGTTGAACCTCAAGGCGAAGCAGCTCATGCCAAGCCGGACCATTTTCCATGGCATCGTACCCGGCCTGTCCTATTCCCCAATCGGCAAGATCAAGATGGATGTCCTCTTCGGAGTCAAGGATCACTTTCGCCGAGAAGCAATCTGGTTCGAGGTAGTGGATCTGGAAAGCCCTTACCACGCCTTGCTTGGCCGACCTGCTCTGGCCAAGTTCATGGCTGTGCCCCACTACGCCTACCTGAAGATGAAGATGCCGAGCTCGAAGGGGATCATCACTGTAGCCAGCGACTACAAGAAGTCCATCGAGTGCGCTGCAGCCAGCAGCCGGCTGGCCGAGTCCCTCGTGGTGGTGGAAGAGAAGAAGATGCTGGAGCGAGTTGTGGCCATGGCCGGCAAGCAGCCGGCCTTGTCCCCCAACCCCAAGGAATATGATGCGCAGGGCTCCTTCCAGCCGCCCAAGGAGACGAAGAAGATACCTCTGGACCCGGAGAACCCGGAGAGGTTTGCAGTCATTGGTGCAAACCTGGACAGTAAATAGGAAGGCGAGCTCGTCGACTTCCTCCGTGAGAATCGGGATATCTTTGCATGGTCCCCAAAGGACATGCCGGGTGTTCCGAAGGATTTCGCCGAGCACAAGTTACACGTCCGAGCCGATGCGAAGCCGGTCAAGCAGCCTCTCCGCCGACTGTCAGAAGAGAAGAGAAGAATCGTAGGAGAAGAGATAGCCCGGCTCCTTGCCGCCGGCTTTATTATGGAAGTGTTTTTTCCAGAGTGGCTTGCCAACCCAGTCTTGGTGTTGAAGAAAAACAACAAATGGCGTCTGTGTATAGACTACACTAGCCTCAACAAGGCCTGCCCCAAAGATGCTTTTGCTCTGCCACGGATTGATCAAGTGATAGACTCCACAGCCGGATACGAGCTGTTGAGTTTCTTCGATGCCTACTCAGGATACCACCAGATTAAGTTGGACCCAGCAGACCGCCTGAAGACCTCCTTCATCAAACCATTCGGAGCTTTCTGTTACCTGACTATGACATTCGGCTTGAGGAATGCCGGTGCCACTTTTCAGCGTTGCATGCAGAAATGCCTCCTCAAGCAACTCGGCAGAAATGCCCACGTCTACGTAGATGATATTGTGGTGAAGACAGAGAAGCGCGGCACCCTGCTGGAAGACCTCAAAGAAACATTTGCCAACTTGCGCGGATTCCAGATCAAGCTCAACCCCGAGAAATGCGTGTTCGGAGTACCAGCCGGCCAGCTTCTAGGCTTTCTGGTCTCCGAACGCGGCATTGAGTGCAACCCTGTGAAGATCAAGGCCATTGAGAGAATGGAGATTCCCACCAAGTTGCGAGACGTGCAGAAGTTCACTGGGTGCCTGGCCTCCCTAAACCGCTTTATCAGCCGGCTAGGAGAGAAGGCTCTCCCCCTGTACCGACTCATGAAGAAATCCACTCATTTCGAGTGGAATGACCAAGCAGACCAAGCCTTCCATGAGTTGAAGAAGATGCTGACCACTCCACCTGTCCTGACGGCGCCGACTGAGAAGGAGCCCATGCTCCTCTACATTGCCGCAACTAGCCGAGTGGTCAGTACGGTCATCGTGGTCCAGCGCCCAGAAGAAGGCCGAGCCCAGCTAGTCCAGAGGCCGGTATATTATCTAAGCGAAGTACTGTCCAGCTGAAAGCAAAACTACCCACACTACCAGAAGATGTGCTATGGAGTGTACTTCGCTGCCAAGAAGCTGAAGCCCTACTTTCAAGAGCATCCCATCACGGTCGTATGCACCGCCCCGCTTGCCGAGATCATAGGTAGCCGGGATGCATCCGGCCGGGTGGCTAAATGGGCCATTGCGCTTGCACCCTACACAATCTTCTACTAGCCCCGCACCGCCATCAAGTCCCAAGCATTGGCCGACTTCCTTGTCGACTGGGCCGAGACCCAGTACCTACCACCGGCTCCCGACTCTACTCATTGGCGGATGCACTTCGATGGGTCGAAGATGCGCACCGGCTTGGGAGCCGGCATCGTCCTCACCTCTCCCAAAGGCGACAAGCTCAGATACACGCTACAAATCCACTTTGCCGCCTTCAACAATGTGGCTGAATACGAGGCGCTCATACACGAGCTCCGGCTAGCCAAAGAGCTCGGCATACGCCGGATCCTGTGTTATGGCGACTCGGACTTGGTGGTCCAGCAGTCATCTGGCGACTGGGATGCCAAGGATGCAAACATGGCGAGCTATCAATTCCTCGTCCAGCAGATCAGTGGGTACTTCGAAGGGTGCGAGTTCCTTCACGTGCCACGGGCCGACAACGACCAGGCAGACTCCCTGGCATGGATCGGCTCCACCCGACAGGCTATACCAACCGGTGTCTCTCTCCAGCGCCTCCTCAAACCATCTATCAAGCCGTCTCCAGAGTAGGACTCTATCTTCATACCACCCGCCCCCGATGCAGCCGGATCCGACTGGAGGAACCCAGCAGGCGGCTCGGGGACCTCGACAAGCGGCCCGGGGACTGCCGTAGTCACACCCGGCTCGGGGACTTCAGAACCCGGCCCGGGGACTACAGCATTCGGCCCGGGGACTGCAGCGGCACAAGAAGCGGTGGCCGACTCCAACTCTCCACCACCCAACCCACCCGCCCGGGTCACAGTGGCCGTACTGACAGCAGAAGAAGTCACAGCTCCATCATGGGCCCAGCCCATCCTCAACTTCCTAGTCAATAGAGAGCTGCCGACTGATGAGATCTCGGCAAGACTAGTGCAACGCCGAGCCGGAGCATATGCAATAATAAACAGAGAACTTGTCAAGCGCAGTGTCACTGGGGTCTTCCAGCGCTGCGTCGAGCCAGAAAAGGGTGTAGCAATCCTCAAGGATATCCACCAAGGCGAATGCGGCCACCACGCAGCCTCAAGATCACTTGTGGCCAAAGCCTTCTGCCACGGTTTCTTCTGGCTGACTGCCTTGAAAGATGCCAAAGAAATAGTCAAAAGCTGCAAAGGATGCCAAGTCTTCAGTTCCAAACAACACCTGCCGGCTTCCGCACTCAAGACCATCCCCCTCACCTGGCCCTTTGCCGTCTGGGGGCTGGACATGGTGGGCCCATTCAAGACAGCCCACGGCGGCTTGACACATCTGCTTGTCGCCGTGGACAAATTTACCAAGTGGATCGAAGTGAAGCCGATCAAGAAGCTGAACGGGCCGACGGCCGTGACATTTATTGCCGACATCACTACTCGGTATGGCGTGCCGCACAGCATCATCACCGACAACGGCACAAACTTCGCCAAAGGAGCACTGGCACGTTTCTGCGCGACACAAGGCATTCGACTGGACTTAGCGTCCGTTGCCCACCCGCAGTCAAACGGCCTGGTCGACCGAGCAAACGGCCTCATCCTCTCTGGCATCAAGCCCCGCCTGGTCGTACCACTGGAGCGCTCGGCCGACTGCTGGCTCGACGAGGTGCCGGCTGTCCTTTGGAGTCCGCGTACTACCCCAAACAAGTCAACCGGCTTCACTCCGTTCTTCCCTGTATATGGTGCCGAGGCCGTCACCCCAACTGACATCGAGTTCGACTCGCCTCGGGTCACCATGTACACGGAAGCGGAGGCCAAGGAAGCGCGAGAAGACGATGTCGACCTGCTGGAAGAAGGCCGGCTGTTAGCACTCCGCCGGTCCGCCATCTACCAGCAGGGTTTGCGCCGTTACCACAACCGGAAGGTCAAGCCAAGATCCTTCCAAGAGGGTGACCTTGTGCTTCGGCTGATCCAGCGAACAGCCGGCCAGCACAAGCTCTCGGCCCCTTGGGAAGGCCCTTTCGTCATCAGCAAGGCACTAGGCAACGACTCCTACTACTTGATCGACGCACAAAAACCAAGAGCACGCAAGAGGGATGATTCCGGCAAGGAGTCGGAGCGACCATGGAACGCAAACCTCCTGAGAAGATTTTATAGTTGAAAGCAGTATGTATCATGCTGCCGTTCTTTTTTAAAATATGAGACAAACGGGCCCCCCGAGGCACACTCGGGAACTGCCCTCCTTTATCTCTGAATGACGAGTGTCATACTCATGAATGTATTATTACATTTGGTTTTTTGTCTGGCACCGGGTTCGACTAGTCGGCCCGGGGACTGGCCGCCTTAAGTTATATTAAAAGTTCTACCTGAAGTCAGACAAGTAGTGTGCCGGCACCCGAGCAATCTCTTGTCGAAAGTCGCAGCTCGAAGAATCGACTGTCCGACTGGCAAGAGCCAAAGGCAGAAAGGATGCCCACACGGAAAACGGCTAAGGACCAACGAACTTATATAACGCAAAGACGGCCTCAAACCACGCCTACCGGCTGTCAAAACAGCCGGCTGGCCGGCCTCCCAATCACTTCGCTATAATCCAAGAAAGCTAGAGTACTTGCCCTCCCAAGCACTTCCCCAGCCACAGATTGCAGAGCAGCTGTCCGGCTGGGAAGGCGGCAACCAAGGGAGGGCGGCAAAGGAAACAGCCCAAGGATGAAAAGCAAAGAACAAGGGAAAGCCAAACACATGCATAATTATATTTACACATAAGGCCCCCAACAGGCCGGCAGTCAATATAGTTCGAATACACCCCCAGTGGGTGGAATTGTGCAAACTTAACAAAATACTGTTCCAAGAATGGTGAAACAGGAAAGTAGAGGCAGCAGACTAGACTAAGGGCGCAGCAGTGGAGCCGGGCTGGTCAGTGGAGACGGCGCCACCGGCAGGAGGAGTGGCCGGCTGGCGGGTCTCGGCTTGATCATCGCCGGCTGCAGGCGGTGCACCCGCGCGTGCCTTGTTGCTGGAGGCACGGTCAAGGTGAGGCTGACCGGCCGCTCCACCATCTGGCACGGCGTCTTCACCCTCCTCCTCTTCCTCCTCGCCCTCGTCGCTGGAGTCGATCTCCTCCGCCGAGTCCTCGCCGTCTGCCGGGTTCAGCCCGAACCACTCCTCCGGCTGGGCAACGCCGTTGTCGTCCACCTCAGGAGCGAAGGCGCTGGTGTCGGTGTAGTCGGCAATCGCCGAAGCCCGCTGGATGATAGCCGGCCGCGCCGGCTCCAGCTCCGTGTCGGCCTCCTGCCGCCAGGTGGCCAGCTAGTCCAGAGTCAGCTCGGGATACCAGGCCTTGGCGAACTCCAGCGCCCGCCTGGCGCCGGACCGAGCCGCAGAAGCCTTCCAGGCCTCGAAGCGGTCGACCGCCACCTCCAGCCAGTCGGCAGTCTGACTGGGGGTGCGGGGAATCACCTCACCAGGCCAGAGAGCGGCCAACACGTGCGCCCCAACACGCTGAAGCCGGCGGAGCATGCGATGAGCCGGCTGGAGGCGGGCCTGAATCGCCAAGAGCTGCTCCTCCAGCGACCGGCGAGCGTTCGGCGCGATCTCGGTGCCAGCCTGCCTTCGTGCCTTGCGGTGGGCCTCAACGACCTGGTTGGCGGCGGTAGAGTAGCCAGGGAAGTAATCTGCGCAAGAAAGAAAGAGAAAGAAGAGAAAAACACCAAGTCAGAAAATGAGCCAAACGGCAAGCGGCAAGCAAGGACGAAGAGGAAGAAGGCCTACCGTCAACCAAGTCTTCGATCTGGCCATAGCCGTTGATCAGCGTTTGCTTCGCTTCGGCCCAGCTGGCCGCCTCTGTCTCATACTCGGCTTGGAGGGTGGCCTCGCTGTCCTGCACCGCCTTCAGGGCCGCCTTGTGACTCTTCTCCTGGTCGGCCAACCTCTTAGCCAGGCGGTCACGCTCCTGTGCTAAGGCGTAAAACTCGGCCTCCTTAGCATGGAGGGCGGCCTGAACCCCGCCCAACTGCTCCCTCAGACTGGCATTGGCCGCTGCAGGGATGGCAGAAAAGAAAGAAGCAATAAGGAAGAAGTCATCAAGGAAGATCCGACCCGACTGCTCAGCAGTCGGCCCGAATCTCGGGGACTACACCCAGTGGATGCGCTGACGCGCCCCCACGTGAGATAAAAGACGAAGCACTTACCCCGGCTCTCAGATAGGTCAGCATTTTTCTGGGTCAGCTCCCGAGCCTAGGAGTCGAAGGCAGCCGTGCGGAGGTTGTGGTAATCCTGCAAGACAGGCAGAGGAGCGAATGAGAACAAGATAGCAAAACAAAGCCCACTAAGAAGTTCCAAGCCGCCTGCTCAGCAGCCGACTCAGAACTCTGGGACTACACCTTGTGGGTGCGCTGACGCGCCCCCACGAAAGAAACCAAGATTAAAAAAAAGCAAAAATAGGAAGACTAACCCGAATGGCCGCCCGCGTCGCAAGGAACTCGTCATTGTATTTCCTCAGCGCCGCAGCGTGGGACTGAAGCCGGTTCCGGACGTCCTGCGCTGCCACGTTCACCACAACCGTCCCTCCACCCGGCGTCCACCCCGAGCTGGCGCTGGACGCCTCCACGTCTTGGGCCGACGAACTGAGGCCCGCGGCTTTCTACAGGTCCGATGCGGCCTTCCCTGTGCACTGGCGCAATGGCGACTGGACCACCAGGTCCGTGCTTGCAGCCGGTTCGCCCCCAGCCGATTGCGCAGGCGGCACATTAGGCCGGCCGCCTTGAGCCGCCCTAGTCGGCGGGGCCGGTGCCGCCTCCCTCTTCGGGACGACGACGTCGTCCTCCCTCTCCAATCCCGGCTGGTCACCGTCGGCTTCCTCTGGCGGGGGCTCTCGGGCCTAAGGCGCCGCGACGCGCAGAGGGGTGACGAGAAAGGCCCCCTCCGCTGTCGCCACGGCTGCAGCCTCCGCTTGGGCCTTAGCCGCTGCGTCGGCGCGCGCCTTCGCTGCCTCCTCCTCCTGTGCCGCCTTGGCGGCAGCCGCCCTCAACTCCTCCGCCTCCCACTCCTCCCGCGCCTCCCGCGCGTTTCGCTTCGTTGCCGCCTGAAGCTCGACGCGGGGGTCCACGCGGCGGGTGCTCCCGGATCCTCCCGGCGATCCAACGACTGAGGCGGCAGCAACCCGCTTGAGCGAAAGCGGAGCCCTGATTTTTTGAGAAAGGTCAAGGATTCAGAAATCACCAAGAAAGGAAGAAAGAATGTACAAAGGAATATACACTTACGCCGACATCATCTGCGGCTGCTTCACCACCTTGCGGAAGCGGGCCGCCTTCGCGGCCTCCTCATCCCGCCTGGTCGCCGCCGCCCCACCCTTGGGCTTCTTTGGCCGGCTCCCGAACAAGCCCGGCGTGGCACGGCGCTTCTGCCTGATGCCCCGAGTAGGCGGCGCGGCGGAGGAACCCGCGCCGTGGCCAGACGCTGGCTGGCGGCATGGGACGACTTCCGCCTCGTCGTCATCCGGCCAGTCGTCGAAACTGGCTCCAAGCCCGGAGTCGCCTGCTTCGCCGCCAACCACCTCGGTGTTGTCCTCCATGGCGGCCGCCCCCAAGTCGTGGTCCTCCAGGTCATGCTCCGCCCGGTCGGGGAGGAATCGGCGCTCCACCTCCGACCCGGCTGCAGGTCGAAGGAGAGAGCTCTGCCAAGGCGTGCCGACTGGTCAGAGACGGCCAAAAGGAATTCGGCAACAAAACTAAGAAAAGAAAAGGAAAAAGAAAACATACCGTGGGCGGAGGATGTGCACGGGAATATGGCTCCTTGCCAAACCACCACTCTGCGGAGAGCTTGCAGTTCGCAAGGTAATTCACCATGTGGGCCACCTCGTCATGCGGCATGTCCTTGGTGCACATCCGACTCGGATCGAGCTGGCTGCTCATCTGACAGATCAGGTGAGGGCGGCTCTGAAGCAGAAGCACCCGGCGCGGGATGAAGGCGGCCAGCAAGTCGGACCCAGTCAGGCCCTCCGACTGTATCATCACCCGCAGTCGGGCGACGGCCGCGGCTCCAGCCGGCGTCAGCGTCGCGGCCCGATAGGACCACTGGGGCGGCCTCCCAGCCGGCGGGCCGGCTACGTAAGCCGGCAGGTTGACGTAGTCGCCTTGTGGGGCGATGTTCTTCACGTAGAAATATGAGTTTTGCCAGCGCTTCACCGACTGGATTAACGTGATGACGGGGAAGGGGTTGTCGCCCGCCGGCCTCCACATCGCGATGAAGGCGCCGCTCTGGGCCGGCACGCCCTGCATGCGGGTGCCTAGCTTAGATTGGAAGAACTACCCCAGAGCTCGAGGGTGGGGAGAACGCCAAGGTAGCCTTCGCACAAGGTGACGAAGGCGGACAGCAGCACCACCATGTTCGGGGTGAGGTGGTGCGGCTGGAGTTGATAGAAGTCGAGGAAGGAGCGGAAGAAAGCGCTCGCCGGCAAACCGATGCTGCGCAGGAAATGCGAGCGGAAGACTACCCGCTCGCCTTCCTCCGGCTCCGGCGTGATCTCCCTTGCAGGCGCGAGATGGACCCGCACCTGGTCCGCGCCGGGCAACCGCCGCGTCTTGCAGAGGAACTCGATGTGGTCCATGTGGACGTTGGAGCCGTCCCAGTCCCCGCCGTACTGCATGGTGGCGAGAAGCTAGCGGGGAAGAGTGCGGCGGCGGAGAAATCACGGCCCTGCGGCGGCAGAGCTGTGGGGCGGAGTGAAGAATGGTGGGATGGCGCGGCGGCGAGGCGCTGCTGCAAGGGAAAGCAGGAGGAAGAAGATGGCGGAGAGGAGAGGAGCGTGCGAGCGTCTGCCGGTTCCCCCTCCTCCCCTATTTATAGCCTCGCGCGGCGAAGCCGAGGAGGCGAGGCGTGGGGAGGAACGTGGGATTAACTACGCCCACTCCCCCACGTCCCGCGATTATTGCGCCCTAACGGCGTGCGGAAACCGCCGCCGGAAGACGTATGGACGGCTTTGGGCCGCAAAGAATCCGCGCCTGGGCCTAGGCGTAGCAGTGGTGGGCCCTCGGCCTGCAGCGAGCCGGCGACGTCTTGTCACGCGCGTGGGTTGGCATGCTCTTTTCAGCCAAGGGACGCCACGTGGTTCGCAGGCGGCGAGCGGCTGGCCCGCAGCCCGGCGCACGCACCAACAGATTCTCGCCTTCCGACTTTAAATTTTTTGCCAAGACGGCGCGCCCAACCGAAGCCGGCTCCCAGCTGCTGGCTCGTCAAGATGAGAAGCTGACCGAGCTTCTCGACCTCCTCTCAGCCTCGAAGCCCAACCAGCTTCGGGAACTACTGTCGGAGTAAATGGCCACGGGTAGCCTAACCGACTCCCCCTGGCTCTTCGAAAAATTATCAGGCCGTTCAGGACTTCAAGCATACAAAGCATAGGGCCGCCTTCCCCCGGCCGGCTATCCCCAGGGCCGACCCCTAGAAGGCGACCCAGCCTCAGAAACCTCCCCCCAAGAAAGATATGAGATAGCCGACTCCAAGGAGCCGGCCCCAAGAAAGCCGACTCTCAGAAGCCGGCCATGAAGAAAGCCGACTCTCAGAAGCCGGCCATGAAGAAAGCCGGCCAAAACTGCACCTACTAAGACTGTACCCACGTAACGGCGATAGGATGGGGCGTGGCCGCAGTACAGCCCACTACCCCCGAATCCCGGAACAGGCATGGCCACAGGGCGCCGTACGGGCCAGCCATCTCCCGTCCGGCGCGGCACTGTAGCCATGTTGGCCTCGATGTCACCCACGACAGGTGCCAGTACGGCCCGTGGGCGGCGGGCCCCTTTGCCAGAGAGACACCCGAAGGCGGCCTGGCCTCCTCTAGTCGGCCAGGGGTGTGGCCGGCTCCCAATAGCCGGCTACCTCCCTCCCTCGAAATATGTGCCTCATTAAGGAGACAAGACGAGGTAAGGCTACAGTGAGAGCCCGCAAGGCGGCGACACTGTAGCCACGCTTACCACAACAAAGCTCTCATCATCAGAGGCGAGGCAATAGTAACCAGCCGCCGACAAAGCCTCCAAGCGGTGGGGCCGGCCTGTCGGCCAAGAGGCCGGCAGCTGGCGGGACCCACCAGTCGGCGGGCCCCAATGACCGGCGGAGAAGCCGGCGTGCATAGACGCTGACGGCTGGGACCCGCGTCCAGCCGGATTACCATTGTACCCCTGGGGGGTAGGCCTATATAAACCCCCAGGACACCCATGCAAAGGGGGGATCTCATAGAATTCCACATACCACATAGAGAGAAAAGGAGAGCTAGCCTTGCCCTTCTTCTTCCTCTAGCCAAACAGCTCAAGGAGCACTTGTAGCTACTTGTATTGATCTAGTGACCATGCGGAGACCCCGCAGAGCAGGACTAGGGGTGTTATCTCCACGGAGAGCCCCGAACCTGGGTAAGATCCGCCGGCGTGCATGTCTTCGCCTCATCCCGTTTTCAGGCACCGGCGATGTTTTACTGGTTCCCACTATGATAAGCCACCCGTTGGCATATGTCGCACCTACCACCCGACATTTGGCGCCCACCGTGGGGCCAGGTGCACCGTCGTCCGGAGACCTGTTCTGGACGGGAACCCCGTTCCTCCCCCGCGAGCGCAGCCAGCCTGTTGCGCCCGATGGCGCTTGCCCCGACGCGCTGCAAGGCGTTGACGACGCCTGCGCAGCAAGCTGCCTCGCCGATCTTCTTGGCGAGACTCGCATCTCCGATGAGCCTGCGTCCGACGCAGGCATGGACTACCCCGAGAGCCGCCTCGTTAGCCTCCTCGACCAGCTTCACGTCTCCAGCGAGCTTGCTGTAGACTTGGAATCGGCCGACTCCACCGACCCGATGCTTGTCGACTCCGACACGGCATCGTTCGACGCCTACCCCTCCGACGTGGTAGTCTTCGACGACCCTCTCCCTCGAGCTGACAGCGGCAGCAGCGCTGTCACTGAGGTGCTGGTCATCAGCCACGTCGCTGACTCGGGCGAAAACGCCCACGACGCCCTACAAACGGCGATGCATGACTTGTCCGTCCCCATCCCGGCCGATGCCGACGCCGAGACCCTGGAGGCACGCCGCCTCGCCCTCATCGCGGAGGGCCATAAAATAGCCTCCATGAGACGCCTCACCGAGGCTCACCGGCACGAAGTCGACCGCGCCGCCTTTGGTACGCCGCCTCATGGCGGGCCGAGCCGAGCCGGCCTCGTGAAGAAGCGCGGCGCGGCCATCGCCAGCATGCTGGGGGCAGTCCGCCCCGTCTACGCCACACCGTTCCAGAATCTGCGAGCCGCTCAGGCGGCCGCAGAAGAGCTGAATGGGCTAGGGGCTGATGAGCTCTCCTACATGACAAGGCGCATCCAGCAGCTGATCGACGCGGCCGCAGAGCGGCATGAAGCTGGCGCCCGCGCCGAGAGCACGCCGTGACCTCCCGGTCGCCAACTGCGAGCGGCGCCCGCGCAAGGAAAGACAAGGAGTCGGCTGCTAGCCGCAGCCGGACTCGAATCACCATCGAGCGCGACGGGAAAGGCCGCCCTCGAGCACTGGAGCACCAAGGCAATCCGCCTCCTCCCCCGCCTCGCGGGGAGAGACGTCCCACCCTGCCGCCTGTCACGCATCCGACTCTCGGTGGCCGACTAGGCCACCGCGAAGGAGTCAGCGAGAATGACGCCCGCCACCGGATCGACCGCCTAGCTCGATCCCTGGCGCTAGAAGAAGAAGATGATGTCGGCCCGCCATGCTATGGCCCCCACATCCGCGCCGAACCCTTCCCCAAAGGGTTCTCGCTCCCCAGAGACACGCCCAAGTACAATGGCTCTGTGAAGCCGAAAGATTGGCTCATCGACTACTCTACCACCGTCAGCATTGCGAACGGCAATAGGCGCGTAGCTGTGAAGTACGTCCCTCTCATGCTGCAAGGCACGGCACGCACCTGTCTCAACAGCCTCGAGCCCTACAGCGTCAACAGCTGGCTGGACTTCACGGAAGTCTTCGTCCGCAACTTCACCAGCACGTACAAGCGGCCTCCCAAGCCCCGCCAGCTCTCCTTATGCGTCCAAGGGCCCAGCGAATCGACCCGCGACTACCTCACGCGGTGGGCCGAGCTCCGCAACTCCTGCGAGGGGGTGCACGAGGTGCAGGCCATCGAATACTTCACCGCCGGGTGCCGAGAGGGCACCTTCCTCAAGCACCGACTCCTCTACGATGAGCCGGCTACCCTCGACGAGCTGCTGGTCATTGTAGACAAGTACGCCACAGCCGACTCCTCGATGAAGACCGAGATCCGAGTGGACGCCTCTGGGAAGGTGCTCGCTCCGGCTCCTAAGACGTCGGCTGGCGACTCCAATCGGCGCCCCTACCAGAACGACCACACGTGCAAGGCCCCTATGCCGCCTACCACCAGTCGGCAGGTGGCCACAGTCGAAGACGAGCAGCCCGAAGAGCGGCCCGCTCCTAAGAAGAAGTGCGGCAGGCCGGCTTGGCAGCCGGCCTTCTTCTACGAGCAGACTCTCGATGCCCCCTGCAAGTTCCACAGCGGCGCGAAGCCGTCCAACCACACGACCCGAAAGTGCCACTGGCTCACCCGGATCTCCAAGGGCGAGGGGCTGGTGCCGCCTTCGCCTCCCGGCCCGCCGCCTCCAGCCCCCAGCAGCCGGCTGCCCGACCAGTAGTCGGAGCCATTCAAGATGAGTTCCCTGATGAGCACGCCGCCTACGTCGTCTTCACAAGCCAGGTTGAAGACAAGCGCAGCCGGCGCCGACAGCACCAAGAGGTCAACGCAGTCGCCTCCAGCAACCCCGAGTTCATGCATTGGTCCGAAAGGCCTATCAACTGGAGCCGGGTCGATCACCCAGAGGTGATGCCGTCCCCTGGCTCCCGCGTTCTGATTGATGGCGGAAGCAGTATCAACATACTATACCGCGACACCATGGAGAAGTTGAACCTCAAGGCGAAGCAGCTCATGCTAAGCCAGACCGTTTTCCATGGCATCGTACCCGGCCTGTCCTGTTCCCCAATCGGCAAGATCAAGATGGATGTCCTCTTCGGAGTCAAGGATCACTTTCGCCGAGAAGCAATCTGGTTCGAGGTAGTGGATCTGGAAAGCCCTTACCACGCCTTGCTTGGCCGACCTGCTCTGGCCAAGTTCATGGCTGTGCCCCACTACGCCTACCTGAAGATGAAGATGCCGAGCTCGAAGGGGATCATCACTGTAGCCGGCGACTACAAGAAGTCCATCGAGTGCGCTGCAGCCAGCAGCCGGCTGGCCGAGTCCCTCGTGGTGGTGGAAGAGAAGAAGATGCTGGAGCGAGTTGTGGCCATGGCCGGCAAGCAGCCGGCCTTGTCCCCCAACCCCAAGGAATATGATGCACAGGGCTCCTTCCAGCCGGCCAAGGAGACGAAGAAGATACCTCTGGACCCGGAGAACCCGGAGAGGTTTGCAGTCATTGGTGCAAACCTGGACAGTAAATAGGAAGGCGAGCTCGTCGACTTCCTCCGTGAGAATCGGGATATCTTTGCATGGTCCCCAAAGGACATGCCGGGTGTTCCGAAGGATTTCGCCGAGCACAAGTTACACGTCCGAGCCGACGTGAAGCCAGTCAAGCAGCCTCTCCGCCGACTGTCAGAAGAGAAGAGAAGAATCGTAGGAGAAGAGATAGCCCGGCTCCTTGCCGCCGGCTTTATTATGGAAGTGTTTTTTCCAGAGTGGCTTGCCAACCCAATCTTGGTGTTGAAGAAAAACAACAAATGGCGTATGTGTATAGACTACACTAGCCTCAACAAGGCCTGCCCCAAAGATCCGTTTGCTCTGCCACGGATAGTTCAAGTGATAGACTCCACAGCCGGATGCGAGCTGTTGAGTTTCTTGGATGCCTACTAAGGATACCCCCAGATTAAGTTGGACCCAGCAGACCGCCTGAAGACCGCCTTCATCACATCATTCGGAGCTTTCTGTGACCTGACTATGACATTCGGCTTGAGGAATGCCGGTGCCACTTTTCAGCGTTGCATGCAGAAATGCCTCCTCAAGCAACTCGGCAGAAATGCCCACGTCTACGTATACGATATTGTGGTGAAGACAGAGAAGCGCGGCACCCTGCTGGAAGACCTCAAAGAAACATTTGCCAACTTGCGCCGATTCCAGATCAAGCTCAACCCCGAGAAATGCGTGTTTGGAGTACCAGCCGGCCAGCTTCTAGGCTTTCTGGTCTCCGAACGCGGCATTGAGTGCAACCCTGTGAAGATCAAGGCCATTGAGAGAATGGAGATTCCCACCAAGTTGCGAGACGTGCAGAAGTTCACTGGGTGCCTGGCCTCCCTAAACCGCTTTATCAGCCGGCTAGGAGAGAAGGCTCTCCCCCTGTACCGACTCATGAAGAAATCCACTCATTTCGAGTGGAATGACCAAGCAGACCAAGCCTTCCATGAGTTGAAGAAGATGCTGACCACTCCACCTGTCCTGGCGGCGCTGACTGAGAAGGAGCCCATGCTCCTCTACATTGCCGCAACTAGCCGAGTGGTCAGTATGGTCATCGTGGTCCAGCGCCCAGAAGAAGGCCGAGCCCAGCTAGTCCAGAGGCCGGTATATTATCTAAGAGAAGTACTGTCCAGCTCAAAGCAAAACTACCCACACTACTAGAAGATGTGCTATGGAGTGTACTTCGTTGCCAAGAAGCTGAAGCCCTACTTTCAAGAGCATTCCATCACGGTCGTATGCACCGCCCCGCTTGCCGGGATCATAGGCAGCCGGGATGCATCCGGCCGGGTGGCTAAATGGGCCATTGCGCTTGCACCCTACACAATCTTCTACCAGCCCTGCACCGCCATCAAGTCCCAAGCATTGGCCGACTTCCTTGTCAACTGGGCCGAGACCCAGTACCTACCGCCGGCTCCCGACTCTACTCATTGGCGGATGCACTTCGATGGGTCCAAGATGCGCACCGGCTTGGGAGCCGGCATCGTCCTCACCTCTCCCAAAGGCGACAAGCTCAGATACACGCTACAAATCCACTTTGCCGCCTCCAACAACGTGGCTGAATACGAGGCGCTCATACACGGGCTCCGGCTAGCCAAAGAGCTCGCCATACGCCGGATCCTGTGTTATGGCGACTCGGACTTGGTGGTCCAGCAGTCATCTGGCGACTGGGACGCCAAGGATGCAAACATGACGAGCTATCGATTCCTCGTCCAGCAGATCAGTGGGTACTTCGAAGGGTGCGAGTTCCTTCACGTGCCACGGGCCGACAACGACCAGGAAGACTCCCTGGCACGGATCGGCTCCACCCGATAGGCTATACCAACCGCTGTCTCTCTCCAGCACCTCCTCAAACCATCTATCAAGCTGTCTCCAGAGTCGGACTCTATCTTCGTACCACCCGCCCCCGATGCAGCCGGATCCGACTGGAGGAACCCAGCAGGCGGCTCGGGGACTTCGACAAGCGGCCCGGGGACTGCCGTAGTCGCACCCGGCTCGAGGACTTCAGAACCCGGCCCGAGGACTGCAGCAGTCGGCCCGGGGACTGCAGCGGCACAAGAAGCGGTGGCCGACTCCAACTCTCCACCACCCAACCCACCCGCCCGGGTCACAGTGGCCGTACTGACAGCAGAAGAAGTCACAGCTCCATCATGGGCCCAGCCCATCCTCAACTTCTTACTCAATAGAGAGCTGCCGACTGATGAGATCTCGGAAAGACTAGTGCAACGCCGAGCCGGAGCATATGCAATAATAAACAGAGAACTTGTCAAGCGCAGCGTCACTGGGGTCTTCCAGCGCTGCGTCGAGCCAGAAAAGGGTGTAGCAATCCTCAAGGATATCCACCAAGGCGAATGCGGCCACCACGCAGCCTCAAGATCACTTGTGGCCAAAGCCTTCCGCCACGGTTTCTTCTGGCCGACTGCCTTGGAAGATGCCAAAGAAATAGTCAAAAGCTGCAAAGGATGCCAAGTCTTCAGTTCCAAACAACACCTGCCGGCTTCCGCACTCAAGACCATCCCCCTCACCTGGCCCTTTGCCGTCTCGGGGCTGGACATGGTGGGCCCATTCAAGACAGCCCACGGTGGCTTGACACATCTGCTTGTCGGCGTGGACAAATTTACCAAGTGGATCGAAGCGAAGCCGATCAAGAAGCTGAACGGGCCGACGGCCGTGACATTTATTGCCGACATCACTACTCGGTATGGCGTGCCACACAGCATCATCACCGACAACGGCACAAACTTCGCCAAAGGAGCACTGGCACGTTTCTGTGCGACACAAGGCATCCGACTGGACTTAGCGTCCGTTGCCCACCCGCAGTCAAACGGCCAGGTCGAGCGAGCAAACGGCCTCATCCTCTCCGGCATCAAGCCCCGCCTGGTCGTACCACTGGAGCGCTCGGCCGGCTGCTGGCTCGACGAGGTGCCGGCTGTCCTTTGGAGTCCGCGTACTACCCCAAACAAGTCAACCGGCTTCACTCCGTTCTTCCCTGTATATGGTGCCGAGGCCGTCACCCCAACTGACATCGAGTTCGACTCGCCTCGGGTCACCATGTACACGGAAGCGGAGGCCAAGGAAGCGCGAGAAGACGATGTCGACCTGCTGGAAGAAGGCCGGCTGTTAGCACTCCGCCGGTCCGCCATCTACCAGCAGGGTTTGCGCCGTTACCACAACCGGAAGGTCAAGCCAAGATCCTTCCAAGAGGGTGACCTTGTGCTTCGGCTGATCCAGCGAACAGCCGGCCAGCACAAGCTCTCGGCCCCTTGGGAAGGCCCTTTCGTCATCAGCAAGGCACTAGGCAACGGCTCCTAGTAATTGATCGACGCACAAAAACCAAGAGCACGCAAGAGGGATGATTCCGGCAAGGAGTCGGAGCGACCATGGAACGCAAACCTCCTGAGAAGATTTTATAGTTGAAAGCAGTATGTATCATGCTGCCGTTCTTTTTTAAAATATGAGACAAACGGGCCCCCCGAGGCACACTCGGGAACTGCCCTCCTTTATCTCTGAATGACGAGTGTCATACTCATGAATGTATTATTACATTTGGTTTTCTGTCTGGCACCGGGTTCGACTAGTCGGCCCGGGGACTGGCCGCCTTAAGTTATATTAAAAGTTCTACCTGAAGTCAGACAAGTAGTGTGCCGGCACCCGAGCACTTGTCGAAAGTCGCAGCTCGAAGAATCGACTGTCCGACTGGCAAGAGCCAAAGGCAGAAAGGATGCCCACACGGAAAACGGCTAAGGACCAACGAACTTATATAACGCAAAGACGGCCTCAAACCACGCCTACCGGCTGTCAAAACAGCCGGCTGGCCGGCCTCCCAATCACTTCGCTATAATCCAAGAAAGCTAGAGTACTTGCCCTCCCAAGCACTTCCCCAGCCACAGATTGCAGAGCAGCTGTCCGGCTGGGAAGGCGGCAACCAAGGGAGGGCGGCAAAGGAAACAGCCCAAGGATGAAAAGCAAAGAACAAGGGAAAGCCAAACACATGCATAATTATATTTACACATAAGGCCCCCAACAGGCCGGCAGTCAATATAGTTCGAATACACCCCCAGTGGGTGGAATTGTGCAAACTTAACAAAATACTGTTCCAAGAATGGTGAAACAGGAAAGTAGAGGCAGCAGACTAGACTAAAGGCGCAGCAGTGGAGCCGGGCTGGTCGGTGGAGACGGCGCCACCGGCAGGAGGAGTGGCCAGCTGGCGGGTCTCGGCTTGATCATCGCCGGCTGCAGGCGGTGCACCCGCGCGTGCCTTGTTGCTGGAGGCACGGTCAAGGTGAGGCTGACCAGCCGCTCCACCATCTGGCGCGGCGTCTTCACCCTCCTCCTCCTCCTCCTCCTCCTCCTCGCCCTCGTCGCTGGAGTCGATCTCCTCCGCCGAGTCCTCGCCGTCTGTCGGGTTCAGCTCGAACCACTCCTCCGGCTGGGCAACGCTGTTGTCGTCCACCTTAGGAGCGAAGGCGCTGGTGTCGGTGTAGTCGGCAATCGCCGAAGCCCGCTGGATGATAGCCAGCAGCGCCGGCTCCAGCTCCGTGTCGGCCATCTGCTGCCAGGTGGCCAGCTGGTCCAGACTTAGCTCGGGATACCAGGCCTTGGCGAACTCCAGCGCCCGCCTGGCGCCGGACCGAGCCGCAGAAGCCTTCCAGGCCTTGAAGCGGTCGACCGCCACCTCCAAGCAGCCGGCAGTCCTACTGGGGGTGCGGGGAATCACCTCACCAGGCCAGAGAGCGGCCAACACCTGCGCCCCAACACGCTGAAGCCGGCGGAGCATGCGATGAGCCGGCTGGAGGCGGGCCTGAATCGCCAAGAGCTGCTCCTCCAGTGACCGGCGAGCGTTGGGCGCGATCTCGGCGCCAGCGTGCCTTCGTGCCTCGCGGTGGGCCTCGACGACCTGGTTGGCGGCTGTAGAGTAGCCAGGGAAGTACTCTGCGCAAGAAAGAAAGAGAAAGAAGAGAAAAACACCAAGTCAGAAAATGAGCCAAACGGCAAGCGGCAATCAAGGACGAAGAAGAAGAAGGCCTACCGTCAACCAAGTCTTCGATCTGGCCATAGCCATTGATCAGCGTCTGTTTCGCTTCAGCCCAGCTGGCCGCCTCTGTCTCATACTCGGCTTGGAGGGCGGCCTCGCTGTCCTGCACCGCCTTCAGGGCCGCCTTGTGACTCTTCTCCTGGTCGGCCAACCTCTTGGCCAGGCGGTCACGCTCCTGTGCTAAGGCGTCAAACTAGGTCTCCTTAGCATGGAGGGCGGCCTGAGCCCCGCCCAGCTGCTCCCTCAGACTGGCATTGGCCGCTGCAGGGATGGCAGAAAAGAAAGAAGCAATAAGGAAGAAGTCGTCAAGGAAGATCCGACCCGACTGCTCAGCAGTCGGCCCGAATCTCGGGGACTACACCCAGTGGATGCGCTGACGCGCCCCCACGTGAGATAAAAGACGAAGCAGTTACCCCAGCTCTCAGATAGGTCAGCATTCTTCTGGGTTAGCTCCCGAGCCTGGGAGTTGAAGGCAGCCGCGCGGAGGTTGTGGTAATCCTGCAAGACAGGCAGAGGAGCGAATGAGAACAAGATAGCAAAACAAAGCCCGCTAAGAAGTTCCAAGCCGCCTGCTCAGCAGCCGACTCGGAACTCTGGGACTACACCCAGTGGGTGCGCTGACGCGCCCCCACGGAAGAAACCAAGATTAAAAAAAGCAAAAATAGGAAGACTAACCCGAATGGCCGCCCGCGTCGCAAGGAACTCGTCATTGTATTTCCTCAGCGCCGCAGCCTGGGACTGAAGCCGGTTCCGGACGTCCTGCGCAGCCACGTTCACCACAACCGTCCCTCCACCCGGCGTCCACCCCGAGCTGGCGCTGGCCGCCTCCACGTCTTGGGCCGACGAACTGAGGCCCGCGGCTTTCTAAGGGTCTGATGCGGCCTTCCCCGTGCGCTGGCGCGATGGCGACTGGACCACCAGGTCCGTCCTCGCAGCCGGCTCGCCCCCAGCCGATTATGCAGGCGGTACGTTAGGCCGGCTGCCTTGAGCCGCCCCAGTCGGCAGGGCCGGTGCCGCCTCCCTCTTCGGGACGACGACCTCGTCCTCCCTCTCCAATCCCGGCTGGTCACCGCCGGCTTCCTCTGGCGGGGGCTCTGGGGCCTCAGGCACCGTGACGCGCAGAGGGGTGACGAGCAAGGCCCCCTCCGTTGTTGCCGCGGCCGCAGCCTCCGCTTGGGCCTTAGCCGCTGCGTCGGCGCGCGCCTTCGCCGCTTCCTCCTCCTGTGCCGCCTTGGCGGCAGCCGCCCTCAACTCCTCCGCCTCCCGCTCCTCCCGCGCCTCCCGCACATTTCGCTCCGGCGCCGCCTGAAGCTCCGCGCGGCGGTCCACGCGACGGGTGCTCCCGGATCCTCCCGGCGATCCAACGATGGAGGCGGCAGCAACCCGCTTGAGCGAAAGCGGAGCCCTGATTTTTTGAGAAAGGGCAAGGATTCAGAAATCACCAAGAAAGGAAGAAATAATGTACAAAGGATTATACTCTTACGCCGACACCATCTGCGGCTGCTTCACCACCTTGCGGAAGCGGGCCGCCTTCGCGGCCGCCTCATCCTGCCAGGTCGCCGCCGCCCCACCCTTGGGCTTCTTCGGCCGACTCCCGAACAAGCCCGGCGCGGCACGACGCTTCTGCCCGACGCCCCGAGTAGGCGGCGCGGCGGAGGAACCCGCGCCGTGGCCAGACGCCGGCTAGCGGCATGGGACGACTTTCGCCTCGTCGTCATCCGGCCAGTCGTCGAAACTGGCTCCAAGCCCGGAGTCGCCTGCTTTGCCGCCAGCTTCACCGCCACCTGCCTCGGTGTTGTCCTCCATGGCGGCCGCCCCCAAGTCGTGGTCCTCCAGGTCATGCTCCGCCCAATCGGGGAGGAATCGGCGCTCCGCCTCCGACTCGGCTGCAGGTCGAAGGAGAGAGCTCTGCCAAGGCGTGTCGACTAGTCAGAGATGGCCAGAAGGAATTCGGCAACAAAACTAAGAAAAGAAAAGGAAAAAGAAAACATACCGTGGGCGGAGGATGTGCACGGGAATATGGCTCCTTGCCAAACCGCCACTCTGCGGAGAGCTTGCAGTTCGCAAGGTAATTCACCATGTGGGCCACCTCGTCATGCGGCATGTCCTTGGTGCACATCCGACTCGGATCGAGCTGGCCGCTCATCTGACAGATCAGGTGAGGGCGGCTCTGAAGCGGAAGCACCCGGCGCGCGATGAAGGCGGCCAGCAAGTCGGACCCAGTCAGGCCCTCCGACTGGATCATCACCCGCAGTCGGGCGACAGCCGCGGCTCCAGCCGGCGTCAGCGTCGCGGCCCGATAGGACCACTGGGGCCGCCTCCCAGCCGGCGGGCCGGCTACGTAAGCCAGCAGGTTGACATAGTCGCCTTGTGGGGCGATGTTCTTCACGTAGAAATATGACTTCTGCCAACGATTCACCGACTGGATTAACGTGATGACGGGGAAGGGGTTGTCGCCCGCCGGCCTCCACATCGCGATGAAGGCGCCGCTCTGGGCCGGCACGCCCTGCATGCGGGTGCCTAGCTTAGATTGGAAGAACTCCCCCTAGAGCTCGAGGGTGGGGAGAACGCCAAGGTAGCCTTCGCACAAGGTGACGAAGGCGGACAGCAGCACCACCATGTTCGGGGTGAGGTGGTGCGGCTGGAGTTGATAGAAGTCGAGGAAGGAGCGGAAGAAAGCGCTCGCCGGCAAACCGATGCCGCGCAGGAAATGCGAGCGGAAGACTACCCGCTCGCCTTCTTCCGGCTCTGGCGTGATCTCCCTCGCAGGCGCGAGACGGACCCGCACCTGGTCCGCGCCGGGCAACCGCCGCGTCTTGCGGAGGAACTCGATGTGGTCCATGTGGACGTTGGAGCCGTCCCAGTCCCCGCCGTACTGCATGGTGGCGAGAAGCTAGCGAGGAAGAGTGCGGCGGCGGAGAAAGCACGGCCCTGCGGCGGCAGAGCTGCGGGGCGGAGTGAAGAATGGTGGGACGGCGCGGCGGCGAGGCGCTGCTGCAAGGGAAAGCAGGAGGAAGAAGATGGCGGAGAGGAGAGGAGCGTGCGAGCGTCTGCCGCTTCCCCCTCCTCCCCTACTTATAGCCTCGCGCGGCGAAGCCAAGGAGGCGAGGCGTGGGGAGGAACGTGGGATTAACTACGCCCACTCCCCCATGCTCCGCGATTATTGTGCCCTAACGGCGTGCGGAAACCGCCGCCGGATGATGTGCGGACGGCTTCGGGCCGCAAAGAATCCGCGCCTGGGCCTAGGCGTAGGAGTGGTGGGCCCTCGGCCTGCGGCGAGCCAGCGACGTCTTGTCGCGCGCGTGGGTTGGCAGGCTCTTTTCAGCCAAGGGACGCCACGTGGTTCGCAGGCGGCGAGCAGCTGGCCTGCAGCCCGGCGCACGCACCAACAGATTCCCGCCTTCCGACTTTAAATTTTTTGCCAAGACGGCGTGCCCAACCGAAGCCGGCTCCCAGCTGCTGGCTTGTCAAGATGAGAAGCTGACCGAGCTTCTCGACCTCCTCTCAGCCTCGAAGCCCAACCAGCTTCTGGGACTACTGTCGGAGTAAATGGCCATGGGTAGGCTAACCGACTCCCCCTGGCTCTTCAAAAAATTATCAGGCCGTTCAGGCCTTCAAGCATACAAAGCATAGGGCCGCCTTCCCCCGGCCGGCTATCCCCAGGGCCGACCCCCAGAAGGCGACCCAGCCTCAGAAACCTCCACCCAAGAAAGATACGAGATAGCCGACTCCAAGGAGCCGGCCCCAAGAAAGCCGACTCTCAGAAGCCGGCCATGAAGAAAGCCGGCCAAAACTGCACCTACTAAGACTGTACCCACGTAACGGCGATAGGATGGGGCGTGGCCGCAGTACAGCCCACTACCCCCGAATCCCGGAACAGGCATGGCCACAGGGCGCCGTACGGGCCAGCCATCTCCCGTCCGGCGCGGCACTGTAGCCATGTTGGTCTCGATGTCACCCACGACAGGTGCCAGTACGGCCCGTGGGCGGCCGGCCCCTTTGCCAGAGAGACACCCGAAGGCGGCCTGGCCTCCTCTAGTCGGCCAGGGGTGTGGCCGACTCCCAATAGCCGGCTACCTCCCTCCCTCGAAACATGTGCCTCATTAAGGAGACAAGACGAGGTAAGGCTACAGTGAGAGCCCGCAAGGCGGCGACACTGTAGCCACGCTTACCTCAACAAAGCTCTCGTCATCAGAGGCGAGGCAACAGTAACCAGCCGCCGACAAAGCCTCCAAGCGGTGGGGCCGCCCTATCGGCCAAGAGGCCGGCAGCCGGCGGGACCCACCAGTCGGCGGGCCCCAATGACCGGCGGAGAAGCCAGCGTGCATAGACGCTGATGGCTGGGACCCGCGTCCAGCCGGATTACCATTGTACCCCTGGGGGGTAGGCCTATATAAACCCCCCAGGACACCCATGCAAAGGTGGGATCTCATAGAATTCCACACACCACATAGAGAGAAAAGGAGAGCTAGCCTTGCCCTTGTTCTTCCTCTAGCCAAACAGCTCAAGGAGCACTTGTAGCTACTTGTATTGATCTAGGGACCATGCGGAGACCCCGCAGAGCAGGACTAGGGGTGTTATCTCCACGGAGAGCCCCGAACCTGGGTAAGATCCGCCGGCGTGCATGTCTTCGCCTCATCCCGTTTCCAGGCACCGGCGATGTTTTACTGGCTCCCACTATGATATGCCACCCGTTGGCATATGTCTCACCTACCGCCCGACACTCAAGGAGTAGTGGATTGAGGATTTGGCTTGGATGCATTAGCAGCAGAATCATGGGTGGCAGAGTCATCATTGGTGGAATATGATGCAACTTTGCGAAACTGTCCATCCAATGGACGAATGCCTTCATCAATGACAGCTGGTGCCTTGCCCTTTTCATCAGCTAAGGAATATGTCCGCTTGAGGACTTCAATCGGGGGCAAGTAGCTGAGGTGATTCTGAAAATCAGCCTTGTAGTTGAGTGAATACCTTGTTCTGAGGAATCTCATTATCCAAGGAGCATAAGGCTTCAACTCAAACGGAGAGAGAGCAACATTTGCCAGAGTCCTCATGAAGAAATCATGATAGTTGACAGGAATGCCATGCATGATATTGAACAGCAGATTCTTCATGATGCCAACAACTTCTTCATCATTCGAGTCGTGGCCTTTGATTGGACTCATAGTCTTCGTCAGAATGCGATAGACTGTTCTTGGCACATAGAGCAATTCCCTCATGAGGAATTTGGTCCTTGGGGCTTGACCGGGCTTCAGAGGCTTCATAAGCACTTGCATATAGTGAGCAGTAAGCTCAAGTTCTTGGTACAGGCAACGAGCTCCTTCAAGGGGAGGACTGATTGGCAGTGCATGAAGTAATTCAGAGGCCGGTGCTTTGTAATGAGTGTTATCGGTCATCCAGTCCAGGACCCAGGTGTTGATGTCATCAGCATCGCCTGTGATGTGCAGGGTTGCATAGAAATGAAGAATAAGTTCTTCATTCCAATCAACAATGTCTGTGCAAAAGTTGAGGAGGCCTGCGTCATGAAGCACACTGAGGACAGGGCTGAAGCAAGGCAGTGATTCCATGTCTACGTGAGGAATATGCTCGTGGTCGAAGACTTTATCCTTGTTGAAGAGCAGTGAAGAATAGAAGTTGGCCTGGCCGGCAGTCCAAAAGCGCTTCCTTCTAAGACGAGCAGAGTCATAGGGGTTATAGTCAGTGAAGAACACGTGCTCACCGAAGAAGTCATCAACCTTGAATTTCTGTTTCCTCGAGAATGAATCCTTTGGCTTGGGATGAGGAGTGTCAGTCAATTGCATAACCACCTCAAGAATCACAATCTCAGGTTCCACAGGCTGAGGAATTTCAGCTTTTTCTTCAGTGTCAGCCTGGGTCTTCAATTCTTCATTTACATTTTCTTCAGCACTAGTGGCTGGAATATCTTCATGGACAGGTGGTGTGGCATGTGGTTCATCAGATCCCATTTGAACTGTAGTTACTAGGGACTGAGGCATCTGTTGCAACGGTGTGAACAGTGGAGAGTTGGGGTGCTGACTTTCCCGAAAGTCATCATTCAGCACGGGTGTGGTACAGCCAATGTCCACATCTTCATCTTCCATTTCTTCAATGCCTGCCTCTTCAACACTGAACTGAGGCATAGGCGAGGAGACACTTGGTGTTGAAGGGATTGCATCCGCTTCAATTTCTTCATCCAACTGCTCTGACGAAGCAGCAGAAGGAATCTCTTCATCTAATTCACTTGGAATCACATATTCTTCATCAAAAGGAACAAGGTCCTTTGATGGCATGGTTGAGATAGGAACAGCATTGTCGTGGTTTTGTCACGACAGATGTCCTAGAGAAAGGACTTAGTCGTGGAGCCATCGCTACGGGTTAGCTTAAAGGGGTTAAAGCGGACAAGGGACGCAAGAGAGTTTTATACTAGTTCGGCCCCTTACGATGAAGGTAAAAGCCTACGTCTAGTTGTGATGGAATTGATGGGGTTTTGATGACCAGGGAGCGAATACGCTTTGCCCGAGTCTCGAGTTGTTGTCTGTTCTCCTTGAACCGCCGCCGGGTCGTCCCCTTATATACATGGGTTGACGCCCGTCGGTTTACAGAATCCCGAGGCCGGCTCATAATCGTGTCCGGCTCGGTCTCTGCTACGTCTATCTTACAACACAAGTTTACATATCAACGCCGGTTTATGTCTACAGGCCTTAAACCGGCTTTGGGCCCTGGGCTTTCATAAAGCGTTACCGTCTGTCTTCATGGACTTCAGATACAGATGAACTACTTATGGGGTTAACCCGGCCTCTCTTGTCCGGTTTACGCCCAGTGGTAATATCCCCAACATTAGGCCCCAGATTGATTTGAACTGGTTCATGTCAATCCTCAATACTTAAGAAAACTTCTTCTTCAACATCTTCACATAATCTTGTAAACCGCCGTGACATCATCTTCTAGGACCATGATAAACCGCCGTGACTTCACCTGCTTCTTTTAAAACTGTGTATAATCCACCTTCATTAATGAGCCTCCGACAATCAAGGCGAGAGCTCCGCCTCATATCCAAAAATTCAGCTCCTCGATTTTCGCGCCTGACGTTTATCTTTCTGCCCTTATAAATAGGGCCAGGGGGTCTTTCCATTTTCCCCCTCGTGCCTCTTCGCGCCGTCATCTTCCTTGCGCCGACCAGCCCTCAAGCTCTGACGCCATCGTCGTCCTTCGCCTCTGCTTCGACAAAGGCCGCTGCATCAATCTGATCGTATCAGAGAAATACCACGGCGCCTCTCCGCCATCCCATCAGCATCAGTAAGCCCCCCTTTCTTTTACCATAGATCTGGCATTCGGGTTTCGGCGTTCATCAGTGTTCGTCACCGCCCTTCTTTATCCTTATTTATATTAATGGATCAGATCCAAAAACCACATAGATCTCGCGCGGTAGTAGTTTTAGCACCTGTTTGATATCCAACTCATCTCAACTTGGTGAACTTTTAGCACGCTGGAAATTAGGTCAGAATATATTTTGTTTTTCCAACGCGCGGTAGATCTGAAATTACCATAGCAAGATGTGAAACTTGTTTCTTCCTTCACTTACACACTTTGAATACCAGATTGGGCGGTTTAACTTCACAGAAAAAATGATGACCCGGTAGATACCATTAGTCCCCTGTTGAACCGTCAATGCATTACACCGTTTCCATTGTCAGACTCCGGTTTACGAATAACCAAATCCGGTTTATCAATATGCTTGTATCCTTATACCGCTGTATAGTTGTCCACTGTAAATCTTAAACCGGTAATAATCATGTTTCAGATCCTTCATTGCCATGGCCAAGCAAGTCTATGAATGCAATTGGGCTCCTTCTCGAGTAACTGAAGAACTGTTAAACAATCTTGTTAAAACAGGCGCTTTAGCCAAGAAAGATGTCATCCACTGGAGGGTCCCTGGCCTGGAAAATCCTCCTACACCCAAGGATGGAGAGGTAGTCGTGTTTGCTGATCATCTCGGACGAGGTTTTAGCCCTCCCGTTTCAAAAAATTTCCGAGATGTACTAGCCAATTTTCAGCTGCGCCCTCAAGACATCGGTCCCAATTCTGTGACCAACATCTGCCACTTCCAAGTCTTCTGTGAGGTTTATCTGCAAGAGGAACCTACTATCGAACTGTTTAGGGATTTCTTTCACTTAAACCGTCGCACAGAGTTCTCGGATGGACCCAACACGAAACTGGGCAGAATGGCGGTTCAGAAAAGGAAAGAAGTCACCTTCCCTCATCCCAAACTCCACAGTCACCCCAAAGTGTTGAACCAGACTTGGTTTTATTGCATAGATACATCTCCACCTGATGAAAACCCCCTGCCGGGTTACCGCCCTGAACGCCTAAGCAACACACATCCTTTTCCTCAGAGGTTGACTGCAAGAGAAAGGGCCAACTATGCTCCTCAATTATCAAAGCTTAGAGCCTTCATGGCAAACGGTTTGACAGGAGTTGATCTTGCTCATTGTGTATTCTTCCCTTAAGCCGGCGCTCCGGTTTGATGTGTGAGTATACAGGGAGTTTGAAGGATGCTCAGCGGCACATTGACATTCAGCTTACAGATGCAGAAGTCACTAAGGCTGTAAAAAAGATACTGAACGAACCGGGGGCTGTTTGTGCCCAAACCGGACTACTCCCTTTCTGCACCTTCAACAAACCACCAGATGTAAGAATCATATAATGTTTTTATCTGAAGTTGCTTCTGTCCAAATATTTTCTGAAAGTGTGATTATTTCTGACAGGGTGATGATCCGTTCTGGAACAAGAAATCATCACAAGACAAACCGGCGAAGCCGCAAGACAAGCCGGTCAAGCCAGTTCGTCCAAAGACCAAGGTTGTTAAAAAACCTGCCAAGAGAAGGACCACTGCATCCTCTGATCCACCAGCTGATGACGATGTGGGTAATCCGGAACCAAAGGTAGAACTTGACTCTCTTGGTTCATTTTTCGTACATCTCATTGACAATGATTTTTATCAGGACGACGCTGAAGGCAGTCATGCTGAGGACGTAGTGGTAACCATTCTTTCCTCTGATTCAGATCCTCTGCCAACATCAAAAATCTGTCAAGCAAACCGGAAAGTAAAATTTTCTCACCCTCTTGCTTACTTGGACCCAAACTTTCTTTTGAAGACGCGGCAGCACGAGGCTCGCCGTACAACCCGGCACAGCAGCCAGGTAGTTACCTCTGCCGGTTTACCGAACTGTCCGGTTCAGAAACGCCGATCAGAGGTATCTTATCCCATTGATACTTCATGCCCAAAAGCAGGTTGTTTCCGCCAGCCTCTTAACCCGTCTGATTCAAATTATCAGGGTACTTCTCACTCATCCTTTGGCGAGTCATCGACCACACAGCTTCCACCCCTCAAAACAGTTCCTGGGTGAGCTATGCACGTGTCTTTATTCTTGATGTGTTATCTTTACATACTGTACTGATCCTTATGTCTATGTTTTCTCAGCGCCAAGCCAAGACCCAGCAAGAAGGCTCGGTTAAGCAAACCGGCTGATGATAATGTAGCTGCTGAACCAGAAACAACTCCAGATCCGGAAGAAACCGACGCTGACGCCATGCTTAATGATCCGCCGCCTCAATACCATGACTTCCTTGCCGAACAAGTGCAAGTTGACGCTACAAGCCATGCAGACCGGCCAACCAGCCCTGTCCGAACTGATGATAAACCAGTCAGTCCAGTTAAGGATACGGACAAACCGCCAACTCCAGTGAAGGCTGCTGATGACAAAGATGATGACATTATGATTACTGGCACTGGCCACACCATTCCTGGCAATCCCGTCGCTTTGTCAAAACATACTGCCAAGGATGAGCTCTCTGCTACCGGCGAAGGTAAATGGAATGCCGATTTATCAAGCTACGCCCATCTCAATGCTCAAGACATTCACTCTGTCTTCTTGAACCGTCTGTATACCAGCCGTGACTATGAAGCTTGTTTGGTAAACTTGATGAAGGAGCGATATGAGGTAACTACTATTTTTCTCTTTTGTCCAATTGCAGTTTATCAACTCCTAGTAGCCCCCAAGTAACGGTTTATGATATCAATCTAAACCGGGACTTTTGTCATAACTTAACTTTGCATATTTAGCCTCCAGAGACTGGATTACCTTTTTAAGATGAACCGGTTCCTTAAAATTTGACATACTGCTGTTTCACCAGTATAGCCCCCAAGGGCCGGTTTAACTTTATAAAGATGAACCAGGACTGTAGAAGAATTCCCATACCAACAGTTTTTTGAACAAACACACATTAGCCCCCAAGTGCCAAGATTAATACTTGTATTGTGCTTGGGACTTGTAGAAATTTCTGATAAGGAGCAAATATGCATTAGCCCCCAAGTATCAAGGGCATAACTTGTTATGTGCTTGGTACTTCAAATATGTACTGTTAACTCATTATGTATCTGTCTCTTTATAGGCTGAACTGAGCAAGAAGGAAAGTCAAACCGCTGATCTGCAAGAGAACATCAAGTCTCAACAGGCCGAAACTTCCAAAGCAAAATATGAGCTGACGAGCGCCTTAGCCGCTATGGAAAAGCTAAAGGAGAGCTTTGCCAAGGAGCGGGCGGATTGGAACACAGAGAAATCCACTTTGCGGAAAAGAGCTGAAGACGCAGAAGCAGCTCTCAAACGGGTGGTAGACGAGCTGACTGGTGTAAAGCGGCAAGTACATGCTATGACCGCTACTGTGTTTGGTAAGCATCCTTGCTTTATACTTTCAACATATCTTCCCATGTGTGGCTGGTTTACTGACGTTTATAATGATGCAGGAACTCGCATTAACCATCTGGGCTCTGATGTACAGAAGAAGTTGAAAGCGGCCTATACTCTGATAGAGCAGCTGTATACCGGCGCACAGCGGATCATCTGTACCGCTTCGCACAATAAACCTCCTCCAACATTGATCAAGGACACCTTAGAAAGGCTATCCATGCTGCCTGCCCGGTTTGAAGAACTAAATAAAGCTGCGGCAAGGGCCGGAGCTCTGACCGTTCTAACCCGGGCAAAGGCGTGGGTGCCTGATCTTGATCCGGTGGACGTGGCTAAAGGGTTCCCAAGCTTAAAAGAAGACGGATCAGAATTTGGCCAGGAGGATCTCTGCGCCACAAACCGGGAAGTACGTCCACTGGCTTGTCAATTGGCTGAAGAAGTTGATCTCTCATACTATCAGGCAAGTTATGATGATAAGAACAGACGAGTTGCGGTGCCAATTCCAGAAGCGCAAAATCTGATCCCTCCAATCCGTAAGCACACTTATGCCTCTGATATTGAACCGTCAACCCTTATAAGCGACGAAGCTGTGTTCCAAGCTTTAACTGGGATCGACTGGACAACTGTTGACTTCCAACCGCTGGGTAGAGACGAAGAAGATGAACCGGTGCAAGATGACTCGCAGCCGTCAGGTCAAGCTGATAAGCAATCATAATCCGGGGGCCGGTTTAGTCTTCCACTTGCTGCAATGCTTATTGAGAAACAATTATCCCTTTGGGCACTAAAACGCCTTCTAATAGGCTAGTTAAAACACTTGGTCTGTTATGCCTTCGTGCATATTTATCTGCGACTGATGCGTGTTAATCCGCCATGCTTAAGATACAATGTTTATAATCCATAGCTATTTATTCAAGTTGTTCCTGCAGATAAGAACCTTAAAGCGCCCTGGCAGTTTACCACCGGGCGGGTCATGATACCCAAATATATACATGACCAAGGTTTATAACCAAGGTTGTAAAAGATAACCAAATATGGAAATATATGATACCTGTGACCTTTAGGCATAGTGTTGGCTGACCAACTTTATAATGAGGGTAATAACCCTAATCCGGAGTAAAAGTAACTCCTGTTATATGATGTCGGTTTACAATAAAACCGCTCCGGGTTGTGATAAACACTGGTTTATTCCATACTGGTGACTTTGAGTCAAAACCAGACTGGGCTGATAGTCTCCGGATTATAACTTGATCATGTACTGACAACTTGTAGTTGACAGCCTAACCGGGTTGAAAAACACCGGTTTGAAAACATCACCAATCTTATCAAAAGAAAGAGAAACTTAGCAAAAGGCAAATAAAACTTCTGTAGTCGAGGCTTTTCACGGGCTGCTAGGCCCTAAATTCGACAGTAAAAAATCTCCAAACAACATTGTGAGCTGTGCTCAGTGGGTGCCTATGTTTGAGCTATTGTTTCACAACACTCTCTTTGGCCCCGGATTGATGTGGCTTTGAGCCGATCAAGAGGTGTGACTGTGGTTCGGATACGACCAAGCCCCCAAGTGATGGTGTGGCATTGCGCGGATCAAGAGGTGTAGCTATGGTTCGGGTACAACCAAGCCCCCAAGTGATGATGTGGCATTGCGCCTATCAAGAGGTGTAGCTATGGTTCGGATACGACCAAGCCCCCAAGTGATACTGTGGCATTGCGCCGATCAAGAGGTATAGCTATGGTTCGGATACGACCAAGCCCCCAAGTGATGCTATGGCATTGCACCGATCAAGAGGTGTAGCTATGGTTCGGATACGACCAAGCCCCCAAGTGATCTAATATGAAGCTTTGAGAAGCTAAATCAACGGCTAAACCGGACGCCGCTTTGTAAGCTCCATGTAACCACACATGATGTAAGAAAAACAACAGATACCCCGCTTTAGCCGAGGTTCCGGTTTATTATATTGATCATAATATATACAATGTCATAATATGTACATAAGCAGAGCCTATAGCTCAAGTATAGTAAGGCCGAAGATGAGCAATATTCCACGGCCGGTTGGTCTCCTCCTCCGATTTACGTGAGTCTTTGCGCTCTCAAACATCGATTAGGTAGTACGACCCGTTGTGTAGATTCTTGCTGACCACAAAGGGTCCTTCCCAATTGGGGGATAGCTTGTGCATTTCCGTCTGATCCTGGATGAGCCAAAGCACCAAATCACCTTCTTGAAAGGTTCTGGTTCTAACCCGGCGGCTATGATAGCGATGCAGATCTTGCTGATAAATCGCCGAACGGGCTGCCGCCATGTCACGTTCCTCATCTAACAGGTCAAGAGCTTCCTGCCGTGCCTTCTCGTTGTCAGCTTCAACATATGCCGCTACACGAGGCGAGTCATGACGGATGTCACTAGGAAGAACTGCTTCCGCTCCATAAATCATGAAGAATGGTGTGTACCCTGTGGACCTGTTGGGTGTGGTATTGATGCTCCACAACACAGAAGGTAACTCCTCAACCCAAAAACCCGGCGTCCATTGCAAAGGAACCAAAAGCCGGGGTTTGATACCTCTCAACATCTCTTGATTGGCCCTCTCTGCTTGACCATTGGACTGGGGGTGAGCCACTGATGACCCGTCAAGCCGGATGTGCTCACGTTGACAGAACTCCTTCATCGCACCCTTTGACAAATTGGTACCATTGTCTGTTATAATGCTGTGTGGAAAGCCAAACCGAAAGATCACCTTTTTGAGGAATTGAACCGCTGTGGCTGCGTCACACTTACTAACTGGCTCTGCCTCCACCCACTTCATAAACTTATCAACCGCCACCAAAAGGTGGGTCTTCTTGTCCTTGGACCTCTTGAAAGGCCCAACCATATCCAGCCCCCAAGTTGCAAACGGCCAGGTGATTGGAATCATCCTCAATTCTTGAGCTGGTACATGAGCGCGCCTTCAGAATTTCTGACATCCATCACATCTTTTGACCAAGTCCTCAGCATCAGCATGAGCTGTCAACCAATAGAAACCGTGACGAAACGCCTTGGCCACCAACGATTTTGAACCGGCGTGGTGACCACAATCTCCTTCGTGGATCTCACGCAAAATTTCACGGCCTTCCTCAGCGTTCACAGCGTTGAAACGCCCCTGTCACACTGCAATGATGTAACTCTCCATTGATAATAGTCATGGACTTGGACCGCCGGGTTATCTGCCTGGCCAAAGTTTCATCCTCTGGTAACTTGCCCCGATTTATATAAGCCAGATATGGAACCGTCCAATCCGGGATAACATGAAGAGCCGCCACCAACTGAGCCTCTGGATCAGGAATAGCCAAATCCTCTTCACCAGGGAGCTTGACGGACGGATTATGCAAAACATCCAGGAAGACAATAGGTGGAACCGGTTTACGTTTGGGAACCCAGGCGGCTTAAAGCGTCCGCCACTTCATTCTTCTACCGGTCCACATGATCCACCTGATAACCTTTAAAGTGACCTGCAACAATATCCACCTCACGACGATATGCTGCCATTAGTGGGTCCTTGGAATCCCAAGTGTGGGACACTTGTTGAGCCACCAGATCCGAGTCACCGAAGCACTTAACTCGGCTTAGGTTCATCTCCTTAGCCATCCGAAGACCATGGAGTAAAGCCTCATATTCAGCTGCATTGTTAGTGCAAGGGAACATTAAACGGAGAACATAACAAAACTTATCACCTCGTGGGGAAGTTAATACGACTCCGGCCCCCGAGCCCTCCAATTGCCTGGACCCATCAAAATGAATAGTCCAATAAGTGTGATCCGGCTTCTCCTCTGGCGCTTGTAATTCTGTCCAATCATTGATGAAATCCACAAGTGCCTGAGATTTGATCGCTGTTTGGGGTATGTAATTCAACCCGTGAGGCCCGAGCTCGATAGCCCACTTAGCAATCTGACCAGTTGCTTCCCTGTTCTGGATTATATCCCCCAAAGGAGCGGAGCTGACCACCGTGATGGGATGACCTTGGAAATACTGCTTAAGCTTCCGGCTTGCCATGAAAACCCCATACACCAATTTTTGCCAATGCGGGTACCTCTGCTTGGACTCAACAAGTACCTCACTGATATACTAAACCGACCGCTGAACCGGATATTCCTTTCCTGCCTCCTTGCGCTCCACCACGATAGCCACACTAACAGCCCGAGCATTAGCTGCCACATATAGCAACAATGGTTCTTTGTCCACTGGAGCAGCGAGAATCGGCGGATTAGCCAGCTGTCTCTTTAAGTCCTCAAATGCTTCATTAGCGGCGTCACTCCAGACGAAGTTATCCGTTTTCTTCAGCATCTGATATAAAGGGATGGCCTTCTCGCCAAGGCGACTGACAAACCGGCTCAACGCGGCAACCCGGCCTGCCAGGCGTTGAACATCATTGATACACTTCGGTTTAGCCAAGGAGGTGATGGCTTTGATCTTTCCCGGATTAGCTTCAATGCCCCTGTTAGACACCAAAAAGCCCAAGAGCTTGCCTACAGGTACACCAAAGACACACTTGGCCGGATTAAGCATCATTTTATAAACCCGCAGGTTATCAAAGGTTTCCTTCAAGTCATCAATCAATGTCTCCTTCTTCCTTGATTTTACCACAATATCATCCACATAGGCGTGAACATTGCAGCCGATCTGTTTATGCAGACAATTCTGCACACACCGTTGATAAGTCGCCTGGGCACTCTTGAGCCCAAAGGGCATGGACACATAGCAAAAGGCTCCAAAGGGAGTTATGAAGGTTTTCTTCTGCTGGTCCTTAACTGCCATTTTGATCTGATGATAACCAGAATATGCATCCAAAAAGCTTAAACGCTCGTAACCCACCGTAGCATCAATAATTTGATCAATACGGGGAAGGGCAAAAGGATCTGCTAGACAAGCTTTGTTGAGGTCTGTGTAATCCACACACATACGCCAAGTGCCATTCTTCTTGAGGACCAGCACCGGATTAGCCAACCACTCAGGATGGAATACTTCAACGATAAATCCAGCCGCAAAGAGCCTGGCTACTTCTTCTCCAATAGCTTTGCGCTTTTCTTCATTAAACCGGCGGAGAAACTGCTTGACCGGTTTATACTTGGGATCAACATTGAGAGTGTGCTCAGTGAGTTCCCTCGGTACACCTGGCATGTTAGAAGGCTTCCATGCAAAGATGTCCCGATTCTCACGGATGAACTCGATGAGCGCGCTTTCCTATTTCGAATCCAAGTTAGTGCTGATGCTAAACTGCTTGGACGAATCGCCAGGCACGAAGTCAAATAGCTTAGTCTCATCAGCCGATTTAAACTTCAGGGCCGGATCATGCTCTGTAGTTGGTTTCTTCAACGAAGTCATATCTGCCGGATCAACATTGTCCTTGTAAAACTTCAACTCTTCTGTTGCACAAACCGACTCAGCATAAGCCGCATCACCTTCTTCACACTCCAGAGCAATCTTGTGGCTCCCATGCACGGTTATAGTTCCCTTGTGACCCGGCATCTTGAGGTGCAGATAGACATAACAAGGCCGTGCCATAAACTTAGCATAAGCTGGCCATCCAAATAGGGCATGATACGGGCTGCTGATTTTCACCACTTCAAAGGTCAAGGTTTCTGATCTCGAGTCATGCTCATCTCCAAAAGATACCTCCAGAGCTATCTTACCAACAGGATATGCCGACTTACCAGGCACCACACCATGGAACACCGTATTGGACGGTTTAAGATTTTTATCTGTTAACCCCATGCGATGGAAAGTTTCATAATAAAGGATATTGATACTACTCCCTCCATCCATGAGTACCTTAGTGAACTTATAACCTCCCACCTGAGGTGCCACCACCAGAGCCAGATGACCCGGATTGTCAACCCGGGGTGGATGATCTTCTCTACTCCACATAATCGGCTGCTGTAACATCCCAAATTTCCAATTTGGAATGTTATGCATAGATCATTCATGCATATCATATTTTTGTTGCATTTCGTTTCGCGATCCTCGAAATCCTCAGCAACTCAAGGACCCTCGGAGAGAGTTGGGGATTTCCCTGTTTTCATATTTGAATTTTATCAAATATAGAAACGAGGATTATTTGTTTTAATTATTTTTCTCTCCGAAAATATTTCGTATTCAAATATATGAGAGGAGATAATATGACTTCTCCAAAATAAATGAAATATTGGAGGGAAAATATTAAAATCAAATATTGGATTTTATTCGGAGTTTTTCGCTATTTTATTTGAATTAGGAAAAATATGCGTTTTCTAAAATTTCATTTTAGGCCCAAATAAATGTTCACCTTGTCCGGCCTATTTTTAGAGGACGGGGCAAATTTATTTCAGGATTTTTGGACTCCGTTTAGTATTTCTTTTCTTTATTTTTCTGCACGTCAGAATTATTAAAAAAAAAGTGAACCGACTCCGGGCCGTAACCGGCCAGGACTCCTCGGGCCGGCCTTTAAAGCCCGAGACCCCAAGCCCCGAGCC
>NC_057811.1:333587273-333600828 GCF_018294505.1 Triticum aestivum | reverse complement strand
ATGCTTGTTTGTTTGATTGTTGTTTGACTGATTGTGTGAAATTTGATTTTTTTTTAAAGTTGAATGAGAGGGAATGAAATGACTTTCCCAAACTTTCACCTTGCATTTATGATCTCCATGAATTCAAATTCATTTCATCACAAAAGCCCTAGAGTGAAGATGATATGACTTCTTCCATTTAAATAAATGAAAAGGGTTTTGAAAAAAAATTGAATTCCATTTGGAAATATTTCAAATTCGGATATGCAACTCAATGATTTTCACGAGAGAAGATAAAATGACTTCTTCAATTATATGAAATACGAGTTGGAAGTTACAAAGAATCAAATTGAAAGTCATTTGGAAGTATTTTGAAACTCCCTTTAAATTTGGAATCATTTGGATTTTATTCAAATTATTTTTCTCCTAAAGATAAATAAATGGAAACCAGGGTAAAATGATTCCCTTCAATGGAAAATTAGGAGAAAATAAATTTGAAATCATTTTGGTATTTTAAAAATGATTTTTATTGAGTTTTATTGCAATAGTAGTGCTGTTTGATTTTTTCGGTTTTGTGTGAATTTTGTTTGAACTTGAGAAATAGTTCATTCTCTAGGAAATATTTTTCTGAAAATTTTGATATATTATATGCCTATATAGAGTTTTTGTTTTATTTTTATTTTTCTTCTGTTTTGCCGACTGTTCAAAAAAAACAATAGGCCGAAGCCCAACAGCCGCGAACGTCCTCACGTGCACCGGCTGGCCCATTTGGCCGAATCAGCCCATGGTCACCCCCACACGCGAAAACTCTTCACGCAGGTCGCCCGACCCCTCGCGCGTCTCCCGCTGCCACTGACCTCTGGGGCCCGCGCCCTTCTTCCTCCTCCCGCAAACCACGCAGGGCATCGCCGCCGCCGGAATCCTGAACTTCTCGGGATCGCGATCTTCCGATCCGCCCCTGCTCCAAGTCTCTTCCCCCTATATATATACTCCTCCCCTCGACCCGTTCCCATCCTTTCCCCTCGCCGAAACCCCTTGCCTCGCCCGTAATCTCTCGCCGGAGCCGAGCACCGCCGCCGCACCATTGATGCCCTAGAGCCCGCCTCCAACCTCCCCGAGACCTGCCACCACCACCATCGTGATCCCCTCCCTCGACTACACCTTCCCAACAACTCGCCTGAGCCTCGAAACCACCGGATCGCCATCGTCGTTGATCACCGACGCCATCCGCCGCCTCGAGCTCGCCGTCGACCGCCTCCGACCATCTCCTCCGACTCCACGACCACCGTTGGACTCTTCGTCGCCCGCCACATCGCCCCGACCCCTCCATCTTCATCGCCGACGACCGGAGCGCCACCGCAACCGACGTCCGAGCCGCCACCGCCGACGACGACCTCGCCGGAGACGCCACCACCGCTGTAAGCAACGTCCACCGTCCGATCTGTTATTGACGGCATAGATTAGATCTAACGAACGGTTACATTTTTTTATTAGATCGGTTTAGTTCCGGTTTGTTACGGTTTTTATTCGGTTTAGATCGGTTCAGGTCTAGCTGGTTTAGCCGATCGGTGTTTCTGTTTTAGCCCGTACGCGTTTCTGTTATTTTATGACCGAGCGCTAAATAGTTTAGATTGCCCACCTCCCTGGCCTAGTAGCAATAGGCCACGTAGCTAGTGCCCAATTTTTTTGGTTATTTTCGTTTCTGTTTTAAAAACAGAACAAGTTTCAATCTTAGATTGCTTGTATCTTTTAGCCTGCTTAATGTTTTTGCGTGATTCCAATTGCACTGTGTCACAAATTTTGTGAAGTTTCTGTTAGTGACTTGAAATTTTGAATTTGAGTAGTTAAATCTGAATTATTTCAAATATGCTTCAAATACTGTTTTGGCTCTAGTTTGAATTCTAGAAAAGATTTTCGTTTGATTCTTTTTGCTACTGTTTTGTTATTGTTTTGTCTATCCAGTAGCATATAGTGGCCTATTTTTAGTTTATTTTAAATTAGGTTTATTGTGAAAACAGTACTGTTTTGCTTATGTAGTTGTTTTAGTCATCTAATTAGTGTTTTCAATTATTTTTATTTAATTATTTTTGTAATTTTTTACATGTTGTCATATGTTTCTGTTAGACTGCGGTAGATAAATTTTTGTAGTTATTTATTAGTGTTTAGCTACCGTTTTAGTATTTGTTTGTTTAGTTCATAGTGATAGTTGATAGAAATAGTTTTATTAGTTTTAAAGTTATTCTTTTTGCCACTTCAATATATGTTGTCATTGATTCTATATTTAGAAGTAAATTAGTTTTCATAGTTATTTTAGTATTGTTTATTATTGTCTTAGTGTTTTGTTAGTTGTTATAGTTTTTTAGTGTTAAATAGATAGTTATAGTAGTTTTTATATTAGTTCTTTTTGCTAGTTATTAATTTAGTAAATTGTTTTACGTTGTTGCAATAGAATTATATTTTCTTTGCTGCATAAAAGTTATTAGAGTAATTTAGTGTTGCTACGAGAGTATTGACTGTTATTGTGTGAGTTGGTTTCTCCCTTGTTTTCCAGAAGTTTTCTTTGGAATTCTATTTGGTTTTCTTTGACTTCATTATTGTTTTATTTATTGCTTTTTGATTGTTATTTTGATTGCCAGTATTGTTTGCTAGGATTATTGCTTATGTGAGTATAATGTTTGACTATATAGATTTTCTTGGAGTGACGAATAGTTTATCAAAGATTCCGAGAGCGTTATTATCTTCATCAAGTAATACTAGGCAAGTTCACTTTGACCATGTTTTTCATACCTATGTTTTATTTGCATGTAGTAGCACCCTTTTAACAATCCCTCCAGTAGTGTTATTGAATCTTGTAGTTGAGTAGAATGCATGAGGTAGGAACCCATCTCCCTGTTACCGCCCGGGACTTTGTTTAGTTTCAATGCTACGCTATAGTAGACGGGGTTGGTATGATTTTTCGGGAGTGGTGTGAGAATGGAGGACTCTACGTCAATGATGACAAATTCATGATGGCATCGGCAAGGACTGCATCTTCAGGACTTTCAAGACTTCAAGATTTCGAGACTCGAGACAAGAATTCAATATGCACTACTGGGTGAAGGACGGTTGACGGGCACCCTGGAGAAACCAGTGGATGGCCGGGATGCATGGAGAAGCGCCATGACATCTTGCGGAAAGCTTCACCCAGACTCAAAGAGGGTTAAAACCTAATCGATTAGCCGTGTCCCCGGTTACGGACAATTTGAGCCTCTGGACTTGGATCTATCTCGGAACTCTCAACACCGGACTGATAATTTAATTGTGGGCAACTTATGATGTTTTGGGTGATGAGACATCGGTTGGCGGAACCATGTCATGATATAAAACTCCGTAGTATAGACTCATGATATTCCTTTGTTGTAGGAAAATAAAACCAGCTTTACACAAACAAAACTCAGATATAGAGCCACAAAGCCATATTGCATACAATATAGTTTATCATCTGTTTTTCTTACAGTGATCTTGCCGGTACATTCAATGTACTGACCTACACGGCTGCAACATATCATGTTGCAGATATTTTCTTCGACATGTAAGAGTTACGATACAGGGTTACGGTCTACACTTAACCTGCCGATGGCGTTGATGGGACTCCACACCCGTTGATTGTTTCCGCTGAGACATATGAGGTATATATCAGTTTTACGTTATTTATACATGTGATTGCACTTTGGTATATACATTAATGTACTGTGTGTGCCAGCATACTGATCCAGGGATGGCACAAATACACAGAGACTTGACCGTCTGAGGTCGGGTCGCTACAGATATGGTATCATAGCACATGTTGACTGTAGGATGTGACCCTAGAAATCAGAAAGTCCCTAGGATAGGATAGTTGTAAAACTTTATTTTCAAAAAGACTCTTACTTCTCATCCTTTCTGATTTTATCAAGTAGTCCCTCTTACCTCCAATAGCCGGAGTATACCCTTTCCCTTTTTACCACACGGAGGATCCATTGAAGTCACTCCAAGAAGTACAAGATATCGGACAATTGATGGCCACTTCAGAGTAAAGAGAATTTCACCATGCATTAGAAGAATTGAAGCTACAATAGTTGAAGACTCCGAAGACTTGAAGAATTTAAAGACTCTGAAGATTTATTTGACCTTTAGAAGACCAAACCCATGTTATATACTTACGTTAGATGCAACGATTTGTGAGCTGTCCTTTGTTTGATGTTTTTCCGACAGTCACAAAATAAAACTGTTTCTTCAAAACTATTGTTTGTATTGTGTGCATCTCCCCCTATGTTCCGTATCTCATCCCAAAAACACTTGGACCCAATAGATGATGAATGAAGATGGACGTGCATTTCCGAGATGGATGACACAGCCGGAGGTAGCACAGTGGATACGGAACATGGAAGATCGCATGAAGGAGCACTGTATTGAAGGAGAGTATATGGTTCCATACACCCTACGACGGATCACACAAGGTGCTGCAAAATGGCGAGAGGTACATCAAGCTATACAAGGATGGAATGGAGCAAATGCTTGGGAAGAATTCAAGACGATTCTACTGAGGTGTCGTTTTATCCAGAAGCCCGGTGACAGTAAAATGAAGCAAGCTTGTGCATACAAGATATGTGGAGAAATAGGACACACCCAGGAGGAACACAAGGATGGATGCCCACATTGTGAGGAGAATCACCCAGCCGAAGAATGCCCAACTGGGCAAGTTACTTGTTTCCTGTGTGAAGGAACTACGCACTACCCTGCTCAATGTTAGATTTACCCCAAGGTACAAGAAATTACCAACCAGCGGAAGGAAGCCATGAAAGAAGCCCTCAGGGAAAATTCAGAAGAACCTGCGATGAAGGAAGTTATTGAAGACCCTGATGGTGAAGGCCTAAACAAATTTTTCGCCCAAGCCTGCTATTCATGTGGAGAAGAAGGACAATTTTCAGAGTATCGCAAGAAGGAAAGCCAAGAGTATCTCAGAGACTTCCCGACAGCAGAAGTGAAGTTTGACCCTCAGGAAATAGAAGCTCTGATCATTATGGAGAAATCCAGGAAGAGAAAACGAAGGCATCCCCAGAACAACCCAATTTCTGCAGAGAAGGACCTGAGTCATATCACTTGTTACAGGTGCAAGGATTTAGGTCATTACGCTAAGAAATGTCCAGAAAAGAAGCCTAGAATCCAAGGAGCCTACATAATCACAAAGAAGCCCCGACACATGTCGGAAGTCATTTGTTTTCGCTGCAAGGAACCGGGACATTTGGCTAGGGAATGTTCAGATCAGATGAAGGCTGGAGCTGAGTAGTTGAGATTTTGATATGGGTAATAAGTGTAGTAGGAAGCAAATTTATTTCCATGAGTACAATGGGAAGATTCATGTAATGGGTGCTCAGATATTGTAATGAATTCATGAAGTCATTAAAGTTAATGTGTCATGATTTTATACGTTAAATTTTATGAGTTGTTACCCTATGAACAAAGATTTTGACCATTTTTGAGGATATGAGAAATATGGTCCATGGAAGAACTTGTGCATTTTAAGGGTGGTAGTGCCCTGTGAGAACACCTGAAGTATTGAAAGGAAAATTTATTCCGCAGAGTGGAGTTTGGAAAAAAAATGAGTATGAGTTTTATTGCGATATATTGATTACATCAAGAGTATGAAGGAATGAAGTAACATTGGACTTAACGGAGGTGTAATGTAGGAATAACGAACGGTTTTCACCGTTTAACCGCAGACAGCGAACGTTCGTTCGTTAGCCTGTTCGTCAGTTTTTCTTTTTCTCGGATTTTCCGCGATTATTTTCGATCGCGATTTTTGATCCGATTTTCGTTTTAGTTTATCTTTTCGCTCGTTTATCGGAATCAGGCGATTCGAGCGCCTAGATCTTCGTCTCGAAACCTTCTTTCTGTTTAACCAACTTGAACAAGATTTTGGTACTGTAAAATTTAACTTTAGTTTAGGTTAGTAAACGGATCTTGTTTCTTTCGGAGTTTGAGTTTCGTAGCTCCGTTTGATTTGATTATTTTTGCAAACAGGAGTTCTTAAGTTGAACTTTCTGGTCAATTCTTCTTACTTGAGTTTTGCCCGTGTGTCTTTGCTTGATTGCTTATGAATGCTATTGTTTGTTTGCGATAGAATTCCCGTAGTGCGAAGCGTGCAACTACGAGTCCCTAGGTTTTGCGGATCGTCAGCAAGGCAAGTAACACATTGATCATACTTCTTTCATACCCAGTTTTTATGCATTAGTTCCAATCCTCAAACATTGCATGATTAGGATGTGATTAACATGTGGGTTGGGAAGTAGTTGATGAGGTAGAACCTATTGCCCTATTATATTCAAACCTTGGGAGTTACTTCTACGTATTGCTTATGTTGCTATGCTATGCTCGTAGACGTGGATTGAGTTTGAGTGTATCCATGACATATGTGAGATTGTTAATTAATGGTTGAACTTAAGGTGGCAACTTTAATACACATCTGGGTGGATTGCTTGTCGGGCACCTGGAGAATCCAGTGTTGTCCTAGGATATCCCGGAGTACCCGTGTGATCATCCTAAGGTCCGCCACCCAGGCTCAAAGGGAACTGAGATAATTTCATGCTAGAAACTTCCGTGTGCAGCCACAAGCTATTATGGGCTCTAGCATAGTTGAGTAAGTTGCGTGAGCTCTTGAAGAGGTGGATCAGCAGGTAGAGGGATGTAGGTTGGTTTGGTCTGCCCGGAGTAAAGAGTTAATGTTTCTGAAAGGCTATGACTCGGTCATCCATTTCTCAAACACCTTGTAGTGCGAGAAATCCAACGGAGGAGATCGAGTCTTGTAGGGAAAAGTGCGCAAACCTCTGCAGAGTGTACAATCTAATCATGGTTAGCCGTGTCCCCGGTTATGGACAATCTTGAGTATCTAGTACTTGGAGTATCCTAAGTATCTCATCACTCTAAATTAATATTGTTGGGTTGATAATTACTTTAATTGGGATTGAATTGGAGGAACCTTCTCAATGATGTTTCAACTACCATGATAGTTAAAATAAAATATATTCCTTTGTTGTAGGGAAAAATTGGCTTTTTCGCAAAAACTATAACCATAGAGCTTTCCACCAGCCAAATATGCATGTAGTGATAGCATTATTCTGTTCTTGCTCTACTGTGTTATATTGCCAGCATATTCCATGTGCTGACCCGTTTTTGGGCTGCAACGTATTATGTTGTAGACTTTTCAGACGAAGAGTAAGGTTCGTTAGGTCGTTGCCGTGCAGCTCAGCTATGCCGTTGGAGTTGATGAACTCACTTTATCTTCCAAGCCTTCCGCTGTTATCGTATAATGGCCTTAAGCCATATTTATTGTAATAAGTTCTCTTTTGAGACATTCGATGTAATAAGTGTGTGATTGCTACTCTGTTATAAATCCTTCGAGTACTGTGTGTGTCAGCATTATCGATCCAGGGATGACACTGAAGCACAGAGACTTGACCGTTTGAGGTCGGGTCGCTACAAGATGGTATCAGAGCACACGCTGAGTGTAGGACACGACCACTAAGCTAAAAGCCCTAGATCACTCTTCTCTACTCATTTCTGACTCCTCTCCATTTTCTACTCTTTAGGATGGCGGATTTGAAGAACAAGTTTGCACAATCGGATGAAGACACACCCTTTGGACGCCACCTGAAGGAAGTCACTAGGTACTTGAACATCAGAATACCAAGCTTCACCGGGACATACAACGCCACCTTACCAGAAGAGGAGCGCTGGATGATTCAAGTTCAAGTTCCAGGAAGGACGTTCTTGCCAACCACCAAGCCCATAGAATTTTTCTTTTGAAGCACCCACCTGGAGTCTAGGGAAGAGCATGGCAGCCCACATTACGATGGGACGCATTGGAGAAGTCTTCAACAAGGATCTTAAGGACACTATCTACCAAATATGTGGGTGACGAGATGAGCAATGGGAGATGATCAGCACCAAGAAGGACAGATCCATTGCAGCTTTCATCCAGGAGTTAAACCAGCACATTCGACGCCAGGAGAATCAGATGTGCGCAGACATGATAGATTTGAAGAAGGTGAAGACAAGGATCATTTTGCTGGAAGAAGAACTCAAGTCTACACGCGATGGATATGAGGAGGAAATTGCAACACTATTGGAGAAGAATGACGACCTGATAAAGAAGATCGGAGTATTCATGGGAGATCCCGCGCCGGGAGAAGAGGACGACGATCCCACTTGCCCGGAGAACTACATCATCATCGACAACACCGACTCCGACCCCAGTGATGATGACTTTGAAGACGAAGCTGGAGCAGACATCATGGAGTCTTCCACCGATCAAAATTTCTAGACGACCACCAAATGATAGTAGTATTTCCCCCATGTAGTAGTTGAGCACTTTTACGATAGTTCTAGACCGTTTGTATGCCCTTGCTTGATTGATTGAGTGAAATGTTTGTGTTCGTCTCATGTGCATATGGGTAGTGTTTTCACACTAGACCCCTTTTTCTATTCTATCTCTCACCTCTAAACCCGCCAGATGCCTCCAAGACGTGACACCGGATTTGCCTTCCCGCCAGAGCTCACTCAGTTGATCCAGCAGCAGAATGCCTTGATGCAATTGCTAGTCCAGAACCAGGGCAACAACAACAACAACAGCAGCAGCAACAACAACAACAACAACAACAACAACAACAACAACAACAACCCGCCTCCAGTTGACAACTTAGCTTGCTTTTTGAGGTTGCAGCCGCCGGTGTTTTCCAGTAGCACCGAGCCTATAGTTGCTGATGATTGGCTACGCCGTATTGGAAGGGTGTTGACCACCGCAGGATGCATAGATGCTGAGAAGGTGCGCTTTGCCGCACGTCAATTGGATGGACCAGCAGCCTCATGGTGGGAGAATTATACGGCCACTTTCCCCATAGCCAACGTCACTTGGGGTCAGTTTCAGCAAGCTTTTCGCACATCCCATGTCTCAACTGGAGCTACGAATATGAAGAAGCGTGAATTTCGCAACTTACGCCAGGGGAACCATACTGTGGCTCAGTACGTGGATGAGTTTAGCAAGTTATCTCGTTATGCCCCAGATGATGTGGCCACAGATGCCGCGAAGCAGGAGAAGTTTATGGAAGGGCTGAATGATGAGATGAGCATGCAGTTGATGGTGGCAACATTCAACAACTACCAGGAGTTGGTAGATAAGGCTCTTATGATTGAAGCGAAGCAGCAGCAAATTGAGAGCCGTAAGAGGAAGTATGGGCAAGGGAGGTATAGCTCAGGAGGTCAGCAGAAGCCTCTCCTAACCCCGAACTCAGGAGGACTTGTTCATAACCATGGAGGTCATAACCACACCGGAGGAAGTTCGCATAACCACAATGGTTCTAAGAATGGGACGCGGAACGGAACAAACAACAATCAGAACCGCCCCAATCCAGCCACACCCGCCAAGAGAGATCTAAGTCACATTACTTGCTTTAAATGCGGGAAGACTGGACACTATGCCACGGAGTGCTCTGAAGCGAAGAATGGAAACGGCAATGGGAGCGCTGGGAAGAAGCCCAATCCATTCAACATAGGACAAGTGAACCACGTTAATGTGGAGGAGGTTGAAGAGCAGCCAGACGCGGTTATAGGTAAGTTTTTGGTTAAGTCCTTTACCGCCCTTGTTCTTTTTGATACTGGTGCATCGCATTCATACATATCAAGGGGATTCGTGGATAAGTTTAAACTACCAACCCAAACCCTTAGGACCCCTCTATTAGTGAGTTCACCTGGAGTAGAGTTTATGGCTAGTCGATGGTGCGACCAGATACCCTTAACCATTGGTAGCCATGTTTTTCCGTCCGACCTAATAATATTGGAGTCACAAGGATTGGATGTGATATTAGGCATGGACTGGATGTCAAAGTATGGAGGAAGCATTGATTGTGCTAGTAAGTCAATTTATCTCACCACCCCGGAGGGGAAAAGAATTAAGTATGTATCTAGGCATGCGCCTAGGAGGATCCAAGTAAATACCCTCACGGGAGTTGTTCAGGAGGAAGTGCCTGTAGTGAAGGATTACCCAGATGCTTTTCCAGAGGAATTACCAGGCATGCCACCAGATCGAGAGATCGAGTTTTTGATAGAGCTATTGCCAGGTACAGGGCCAATATCAAAGAGACCCTATTAGATGCCCGCAAATGATCTGGAGGAGATTAAGAAGCAGATCAAGGAGTTACTGGAGAAAGGTTACATTCGACGGAGTTCATCACCATGGGGAGCCCCAGTGCTTTTGGTTGAGAAGAAGGATAAGTCTCTAAGAATGGTTGTTGATTATCGTGCTTTAAATGAGGTGACGATCAAGAACAAATACCCACTGCCGATGATCAATGATTTGTTTGACCAACTACAAGGAGCTAAGGTGTTTTTAAAGATCGATCTGCGATCAGGATATCACCAGCTGAAGATTCGAGAGAAGGATATACCAAAGACATCATTCACCACACGGTACGGGTTGTATGAATATACGGTCATGTCATTTGGACTGACTAACGCCCCTGCCTACTTCATGAGCATGATGAACAAAGTGTTCATGAAATATTTGGATAAGTTTGTTGTGGTGTTCATTGATGATATAATGGTATACTCGAAGAATGAGGAGGAGCACAAAGAGCATTTGCGTTTAGTTCTCGAGAAACTCAGGGAACACCAGTTGTATGCCAAGTTCAGCAAATGCGAGTTTTGGTTGAAGGAAGTCGGATTCCTTGGACATGTTATACCAGGAGAAGGTATAGCGGTAGACCCCACCAAGGTTCAGTCAGTCACTGAATGGTTGGCACCCACTTCAGTTAGCGAGATCCGCAGTTTTCTTGGACTCGCGGGATACTACCGAAGGTTCATTGAGAATTTTTCCAAAATTGCAAAGCCAATGACAGAGTTATTGAAGAAGGATACCAAATTTAAATGGACGGAAGAATGTGAGGCAAGCTTTCAGGAGTTAAAGAAATGTTTGACAATAGCCCCAGTACTGATTCTGCCGGATATACGCAAGGATTTCCAAGTGTATTGCGATGCTTCTCGCCTAGGACTTGGAAGTGTGCTTATGCAGGACGAAAGAGTTGTTTCGTATGCCTCACGACAACTAAAACCGCACGAACTGAATTATGCCACGCATGAGTTGGAGTTAGCAGCAGTAGTGCATGCGCTCAAGACTTGGATACATTACCTTATTGGAAACCGTTGTGATGTGTACACGGATCATAAGAGTTTGAAGTACATCTTCACACAGAAGGAGCTGAACCTTAGGCAGAGGAGATGGTTGGAGCTTATAAAGGATTATGACATGAAGCTGCACTATCATCCAGGCAAGGCCAATGTCGTAGCAGACGCTTTGAGTCAGAAGAGTTATGCTAACACCCTAGGGAGCACGGGATTGCCAAAGGAGTAAGCAGAGGATCTTAGGGAACTTCGATTGGAGATTGTTCCTAGAGGTTTTGTTGCAACAATGGAGGTTCTGTCTACATTGTTAGGAAAGATTCGAGAAGCTCATAAGGATGACAAAGAGATTGCCGAGATGAAAGAGAGAATGAGCAAAGGAAAGGCCAAAGGTATTCGTGAGGATGAGCATGACACCTTATGGTTTGAGGACCGTGTTTATGTGCCCAATAACACAGAGATCAGGAAGTTAATACTTCAGGAGGCTCATGACTCACCATACTCGATACACCCCGGAAACACCAAGATGTATTTGGATTTGAAGGAATGTTTCTAGTGGACAGGTATGAGGAAGGATATTGCCGAGTATGTAGCCGTATGTGATGTATGTCAGAGAGTGGAAGGCAGAACATCAAAAGCCAGCAGGATTGTTACAGCTATGCCGATACCCGAATGGAAGTGGGATAAACTTGGCATGGATTTTATCACCGGATTGCCCAGGACCAAATGAGGATATGATTCTATATGGGTAGTAGTTGATCGCTTGACCAAAGTGGCACACTTTATCCCCGTGAAAACAACCTACACCAGTGCGAAGTTGGCCAAGATATATATGACCAGGATCGTATGTCTGCATGGAGTTCTGAGGACCATCGTATCAGATAGAGGAACACAATTTACCTCAAAGTTTTGGCATCAACTGCACCAGACTTTGGGAATGAGATTGGAGTTCAGTACAGCGTTTCACCCGCAGACGGATGGACAGACCGAGAGAGTCAACCAGATTCTGGAGGACATGTTGAGGGCCCGTGCGCTAGATTATGGATCTAGTTGGGATGACAATTTGACCTACGTTGAGTTCTCATACAACAATAGCTACCAAGCCAGTTTGAAGATGGCACCGTTCGAAGCCCTGTATGGACGAAGGTGCAGAACACCGTTGATGTGGGATGAAGTTGGAGACCGACAGTTGTTTGGACCAGACTTGATCAAGGAGTTCGAAGAGAAAGTTAAGTTGATCCGAGATAGACTAAAGGTAGCTCAGTCCAGGCAGAAGAGTTATGCAGATTCGAAACGCAAGGAGGTAACCTATGAAATTGGAGACAGAGCCTATCTGCGAGTATCACCCTTGCGAGGAGTGAAACGTTTTGGAGTTAAGGGAAAGTTAGCCCCGAGATTTGTAGGACCGTATCGTGTTTTGTTACGTATGGGAGAAGTTGCCTACAAGTTGGAGTTACCTGAAGGACTGTCAGGAGTTCATGATGTATTCCATGTTTCACAGCTGAAGAAGTGTCATGCTGAGATGGCCGATATACCGTTAAGAGATACAGTACCCTTGGAGGCGATTCAGTTGGACAGTGATTTGACCTATGAGGAGAAGCCAGTCAGGATTCTTGAATTTGCCAGCCGAGTCACCCGCAGCAAGGTTATCAAGTTTTGCAAAGTTCAGTGGGGCCACCATACCGAGGATGAAGCCACCTGGGAACGAGAGGATGATCTTCGCAAAGACCACCCACACCTATTTTCTAGCCAACCCGAATCTCGAGGGCGAGATTCATCTTAAGGGGGGTAGGTTTGTAACATCCCAAATTTACAATTTGGAATGTTATACATAGATCATTCATGCATATCATATTTTTGCTGCATTTCGTTTCGCGATCCTCGAAATCCTAAGCAAGTCAAGGACCCTCGGAGAGAGTTGGGGATTTCCCTGTTTTTATATTTGAATTTTATCAAATATTGAAACGAGGATTATTTTTTTTAATTTTTTTCTCTCCGAAAATATTTCGTATTCAAATATATGAGAGGAGATAATATGACTTCTCCAAAATAAACGAAATATTGGAGGAAAAATATTGAAATCAAATATTGGATTTTATTCGGAGTTTTCGCTATTTTATTTGAATTAGAAAAAAAATATATATGTTTTCCAAAATTGCATTTTAGGCCCAAATAAATGTTCATATTGTCCGGCCTATTTTTAGAGGACGGGGAAAATTTATTTCGAGATTTTTGGAGTCTGTTTAGTATTTCTTTTCTTTCTTTTTCTGCACGTCGGAATTATTTTAAAAAAAGTGAACCGACTCCGGGCCGTAACCGGCCAGGACTCCTCGGGCCGGCCTTTAAAGCCCGAGACCCCGAGCCCCGAGCCAGCCCAGCCGCCACC
>NC_057811.1:333563580-333586606 GCF_018294505.1 Triticum aestivum | reverse complement strand
CCTCCGCTGCCGCCCCGCCCCGCGCCGCGCCGGAGTCGCCGGACCTCGCCGGACCCGAGGTAGCCGCCTCGGTTTTCGTGAGAGACTGTTTTTTTCTAAAACCTAGATCCGTTTTTTATATATATCCGGTTCGGTTTATTTTCGGTTTAGTTATTTAGCGAACGCCCGTTTTACGTTTGTTTTAATGAACAGTTTTCACTGTTTAACCGCAGACAGCGAACGTTCGTTCGTTAGCCTTTTCGTCAGTTTTTCTTTTTCTCGGATTTTCCGTGATTATTTTCGATCGTGATTACTGATCCGATTTTCGTTTTAGTTTATCTTTTCGCTCGTTTATCGGAATCAGGCGATTCAAGCGCCTAGATCTTCGTCTCGAAACCCTCTTTCTGTTTAAGCAACTTGAACAAGATTTTGGTACTGTAAAATTTGACTTTAGTTTGTTTCTTTCGCAGTTTGAGTTTCGTCGCTCCGTTTGATTTGATTCTTTTTGCAAACCGGAGTTCTTAAGTTGAACTTTCTAGTCAATTCTTGTTACTTGAGTTTTGCTCATGCGTCTTTGCTTGATTGCTTATGAATGCTATTGTTTGTTTGCGATAGAATTCCCGGAGTGCGAAACGTGCTACTACGAGTCCCTAGGTTTTGCGAATCGTCAGCAAGGCAAGTAACACATTGATCATACTTCTTTCATACCTAGTTTTTATGCATTTGTTCCAATCCTCAAACATTGCATGATTAGGATGTGATTAACATGTGGGTTGGGAAGTAGTTGATGAGGTAGAACCTATTGCCCTATTATATTCAAACCTTGGGAGTTACTTCCACGTATTGCTTATATTGCTATGCTATGCTCGTAGACGTGGATTGGGTTTGAGTGTATCCATGACAGATGTGAGATTGTTAATTAATGGTTCAACTTAAGGTGGAAACTTTAATACACATCTGGGTGGATTGCTTGTCGGGCACCTGGAGAATCCAGTGTTGTCCTAGGATATCCCGGAGTACCCGTGTGATCATCCTAAGGTCCGCCACCCAGGCTCAAAGGGAACTGAGATAATTTCATGCTAGAAACTTCCGTGTGCAGCCACAAGCTATTATGGGCTCTAGCATAGTTGAGTAAGTTGCGTGAGCTCTTGAAGAGGTGGATCAGCAGGTAGAGGGATGTAGGTTGGTATGGTCTGCCCGGAGTAAAGAGTTAATGTTTCTGAAAGGCTATGTCTCGGTCATCCGTTTCTCAAACACCTTGTAGTGCGAGAAAGCCAACGGAGGAGATCGAGTCTTGTGGGGAAAAGTGCGCAAACCTCTGCAGAGTGTACAATCTAATCATGGTTAGCCGTCTCCCCGGTTATGGACAATCTTGAGTATCTAGTACTTGGAGTATCCTAAGTATCTCATCACTGTAAATTAATATTGTTGGGTTGATAATTACTTTAATTGGGATTGAGTTGGAGGAACCTTCTCAATGATGTTTCAACTACCATGATAGTTAAAATAAAATATATTCCTTTGTTGTAGGGAAAAATTGGCTTTTTCGCAAAAACTATAGCCATAGAGCTTTCCACCATCCAAATATGCATGTAGTGATAGCATTATTCTGTTCTTGCTCTACTGTGTTATATTGCCAGCATATTCCATGTGTTGACCCGTTTTCGGGCTGCAACGTCTTATGTTGCAGACTTTTCAGACGAAGAGTAAGGTTCGTTAGGTCGTTGCCGTGCAGCTCAGCTATGCCGTTGGAGTTGATGGACTCACTTTATCTTCCAAGCCTTCCGCTGTTATCGTATTAGATGGCCTTAAGCCATATTTATTGTAATAAGTTCTCTTTTGAGACATTCGATGTAATAAGTGTGTGATTGCTACTCTGTTATAAATCCTTCGAGTACTGTGTGTGTCAGCATTACCGATCCAAGGATGACACTGAAGCACATAGACTTGACCGTTTTAGGTCGGGTCGCTACAGCTGCTCGGACCAACGCAAATAACGGGGCATCGCCGGTTCAACGGCATTCACCGCCCTTTTATGAAGCTTCTGATCACGCTTGTCCAAGCTAGTGGTGAAGACATGATACTGTTTGCTATTCAACTGCTTCGGGTTGCTCTGGTAACCCGACTGCTGCTGCTACTGATTGCCCTGATGATTATAGCCACCTTGGTTACCCTGATTACTTTGATTGTTATGTCCACCCTGATTATCGTGGAAGCCTGAACCGGAATTTCCTCCGCCATAACCCGGCCCATGAGAGCCGGAGCCCGAACCGCCTCCTGGTCCATGATCATACCGAAAAGAATCAGAATTTTTGAACTCTTGCATGATGTAACAATCTTTCTACGGGTGCGTGGGCGGGTCCTCCTTCGTCCGATGCTTTGGACAGGGCTGGTTCAACAAATAAGACAAACGGTCCGGATTAGGACTTGGCCTTCCACCGCGCTGGGGCGGTTTACCCTTACGCCGCTGGCCCTTGTCATGTGTATTAGTGTTTGCCACAAAGTCTAAACCGTGGTCCGCCTTACGCTTGCCGCCGTTTCCATGACCCGCCGGGTTGTGGTGCTGCCCCTTGGCGTTGCCGCTCTTCTTTCCCTTCCCTGTCTTATCATCATCAGACTTGGGATCCTTGGTACTATCAGAGTCGGCATACTTCACCAGTGCAGCCATGAGGGTTCCCATGTCATTACAATGACGTTTGAGCCGTCCCAACTTCAACTTCAGGGGTTCAAACCGGCAATTACCTTCCAATGTTAAAACTGCGGTGTCAGCGTTGATGCGGTCCGATGAATGCAAAATCTCCGAAACCCGGCGCACGCAATGGGTTGTTGACTCTCCTTCCTCCTGCACACAGGCAGCTAAGTCCACAATTGACATGGGCTTCTTGCATGTATCCTTGAAATTCTTAATAAGCCGGGCTCTCAACTCGGCCCATGACCTGATAGAATTAGCCGGTAAGCTCTTTAACCAAGTGCGGGCTGTCCCTTCTAGCATCATGGTGAAGTATTTCGCACATGCCGCATCATCCACATCCAGCATCTGCATGGCCATCTCATAGCTATCGACCCATGTTTCAGGGGATAAATCGGCGGTGTAATTCGGCACCTTGCGCGGGCCCTTAAAATCCTTGGGCAGGCGCACCTTGCGCAACGCTGGGACAAGACATGGCACTCCCAAAGAACTAGAGGTAACTCCTGGTTACACCGATGTGGTTGGACGAACCGGAGTAAGCTGACGGGCTTCATGCTGCGTCGCTAACTCGGCCTCTCTGCGTGCCCGAGCCCGGTCCACCACCTCCTGAGCATCACCAGCACCACCCGCCGGGTTATTGCCACGGGGCGGATCATGGTTCCGCGCATTGCTTGACACTGCCGGTTCATCCATACGCCTGCTGTAACTCCGGCTTGGACGGGGAGTGGAATGAATCCGATCGCGACTATATGAATAAGCCTCCTGTTGAACCAAGGCTGTCTGAAGAAGCTCCTTAACCCGACGCGTCTCGACCACCGCTGGAGAATCGCCTTCGATCGGGATGGCCGCCAATCGTGAAGGGGCAGCAACAATGTTGTCCATCCGGTTAGAGTAATGACCCGGTGACGTGGGGACATGCGGTGTTACAATGTTGTTCTGACAAGGCAGATCCGCCAAACGTGGCTGAACCGGCGCCCCTGCTCCAGGTGCCCCCGCCCGGTTTACCACCGGCGGATAACTGGTCCCTACTCCTGGGGTGTTAAAGAGATTTCTAGCGTCATAAACCGGCGGCAGGCGAGATCGGTGCCTCCTCTTCAGGAAATCGTTCGACGCACTCTGATCCAGCATAATCCGGTAAGCTTGTGCATCCAAAGCGGCCTGCTCCGCGGTTATCCTGGTATCCTCAGCTGCTAAGTCGGCTTTGGCCTGGGCAATCTGATCTTTCACTTTCGCAATTTCCGCATTATGTGCATCCTGATCCGCCGGGTTAACCTCCGCCATCAGCATTGCCAATGTGTCAAACAAATCAGATAGAACCTGAGCTGGCGATCGCACAGGGCCTCCTGCCCCGGCCGCTGCAGCCGCTGCCGATCCGGAAATCATCGCCGCTGCGGTCGAAGAGTGGAGCGCCGGTTGCGTGCCGGCCATGAAGATCGCAACCCGGTTTGGCAGATCAAAGGGGTCCGGATTACTGTCATCATCGGAGAAACCCCCAATCCGGCCATGTTGTAACTGATATAATGACTCGGTCTCTTCGGTCGATGACTCGTCGCCGGAATAAACGACGGTCTCACCACCAGATTCCGATCTATCCTCAGATTCCCCTCCATGGATAACTCCCACGAAGGCATGCTTCATGACAGGCTTGACCCGGGCAGATCTCGCACACTGAGCCGTTTCGACGAGGTCGGTGTAGATGTACGGCTCAGGGCCCGGTTCGCCGATCTTGCCAATGAAAACGTGTATGCCACCAAAGGGGACCCGGTACCCGTACTCGATTGAGCCGGCCTCGGGGCCCCAGCCTACATCGTCGATGTAGAGCTTGCCGCGACGACTCTTGGTCATCCGGCCCACAGCGTAACCCTTGAGTCCTTCGAAGTTGCCCTCCAAGAACTTGAAACCATTGTGCGATAGAGTTGGTCAACGGCTTCATCTTCTTCTGAGCTGAAGAACCTGATGAGGTTGATGCCTTCCTATTCTTCACTGCTGCACGCTCTGCAGCCTTGGTCTTCTTCACATCTGATGCAGATGGAAGGATCGGAGTTGGGGTAGGCGCAGGAGGAGCAGAGGAATTTGCTTGAATTTCTTCAGGCACAACTGATGCAGTTGCCCTGAATTCTTCATTTTCTTTAGGCGCACCACTAGTGGATGCCCTGGCAGTTTCTTCAGCGGCTGGAATGCAGTCATCAGCCCTGGTACTTTGAGTTTCTTCAGCAGCCTGAATGTCATCAGTGGTGCTGGCATTTCCTTCAGTCGGCTGAGCAGATGCTTCAGCCTGAGGATTTTCTTGTTGCGTTGGAGCTACAACTTTGGATGTGAACTTCTCAGTCAAATTCACAAACCTGACTTTGGCTCCAAGCCAGTCAGCGTAGTAATGATCAAATTCATCACTCAGTTGCTTGATCTGAGCTTGCAAGTCAACGAGTTCTTCAGGGGAAAGCTTCAGAACATTTTGCTTCAGAAAGCGCTGTTTCTTGTACTGTGCTTTCTTCACTCTTCTTCCTTGTTCAAATTTCCATTTCTCTTCTTCAATGAAAGCAGTCAGAACATGACTTTGACCAGGAGTGAGGTTCATCTCCGGCAAAGGCGTGTTGGGATCCTTGTGCCATAGATCGATGAAGTCTAGGATCAGCTTCGGATCCAGAAGCAATGACACATTGCTGCCTTTGGCTCTAGCGGCCTTGACCTGCCTATCTCTGATGATTTCAGCAAGTTCTTCATCATCAGCTTCGTCTTCATCAGACGGCACTTGGAAGGTGACCTGCTTCTTGTGAGGACTTGGTCGAGTGCCTCGTCCAGCAGTGGCCTTTGTCTTCAGCAGAGAGGGGCCAGTTGAGGAATTTGGTGCAGCTGAGGAACTAGCAGAAGCTCCAGGGGCAATAGAGATGCCCGTGGTCCTTTGGCACGTGGCGAGATGCATAGGTGCAGAGGATTTTGTCGGAGCAGTTGAGGACTTTGGCGGAGGAGCTGAGGACTTTGGAGGAGATGGAGCAGCATGAGGAGTTGGCCGTGAGGGATTTGAAGATTCTGGCCGTGAGGGCTTTGCTGAGGAACTGGGCCGTGAGGGCATTGAGGGTGAAGCACTTGGCCTATGAGCAGGCTTCTTTGCCATGGCCTTCTTCGGCTTGCTTGTAGAGGCCTCAGCAGTGGCAGCAGCAGCAGCAGAGTCTTCGTTAAATTTCCTCACTGCGTCTCTTGCTTGTCTGGCCAATTTGGCCTGGCGCTTGGCCCATTCATCAGGATAATCCTCACCACGCTTGAGGCTGGTGGGATCTGCTTCTTGGCCAGGTGCCAATGGAGGTCTTGGGCATGGAGGATTTAGAGCGAATTTCTTCATATACTTGGGAGTAACATACCTGTACTCCCTCCACTCTCTTGCCCATCGCCTCTCTATCCGTTGTATGCGCACCTTGCGCTGATTTTTGTCCTCCTTGCCAAACTTGGCCTCATCAGGAGTGCAGCAATCCTTGTATATGTCATCAGGGATTTCAAAAGCAGTGTTGATCTTAGGCCTCTTTCCTCCCTTCTGTGGCTTCTTTCCATCAGCCATTTTCTTCAGCTGAGGAATTTGGACAATCGAATTCTCTGAAGATGTATGCAACTTTTCTTCGAGGAACGCTGCAAATGAGTTAAGTTGATGAGAACCTAGTGATTCAGCAGCTGACATGAGTACCTGTGAACAGAGTATAGTTCCGAGGAATTTGGAGAGGTCATATGCGTTCTCACAAGGTTTTGTAAAATGAACAAGTTTGAGGAATTTGACCAGATGAGTCTTGAAGAATTTCACTAAGTGTTCTTTGTCTTAGGTTCCAGAGTTGTATAGATTGAGAATCCACACAACTGAGGAATCTTGAAGAAAAATGTAGCTTAGAGAAATGAATCAAGAACAGATGACATGTGAGGTGTTTAGTGTGTGAAGATTTGAAGAAAAACACCTTGAAGATTTTGTAGTAATCATTTGAATCAAAGAGGGCAGTAAAAGTAACTTTTAATTACCCTGGACGAAGAACACGATGAACTGGGAAGTGTAGATGTGAAGTTCGTCAGTTCAGATCTTCCACGCCCTAACTTGGCTGAGGAAGACAGCTACGGCGGCGGCGGAGTGAAGAAATCCGCGGCCGGCGCGAGTACGACGGTGATGAGGTCGAGGCAGTGAAGCTCTTCCTCATCGGCGATGATGAAGTAGCGGCGGCGCTAGGGTTTGAGAAGCTTGAGCTGGCGTGAGGTCGAGCGGAGTAAAAGTGAAGTGAGGAAGGGGAGGGGTATTTATAGCCACGGTTGAAAACTGTTTGCCCAAAGAAAGTGGACGAACGTGCCCCTGACCCTTCTCATTCGCTTGACATGTGTCACCCATGTACTGAGAAGTGGAGATCATGTGAGATCGTGGGTGAGTAGATAAGTGTTTTCGCGGGATGCGAAACGATTTGAGCGGAAAAACAAAAAAATTTGGATAAGATCAGTTTTAACGTTGCGTTCGCAGATTCTTCAGCTGACAAGGACACAGTGAAGATTTTGAATGAGTTTCAAATAGAACGCACATGAAGAATTTGTGAATAGATTGGGTTGAGTATAGAATAGAAGGGGAAGGGTCCAATCACATTCACTTAGCAGAAAAAAGCAACTTGAAGAAATAGCAATAAGTGAATGCTGTAGAGGACAGAAACTCATATATATATATATATATAGCCAATGAAGAAAAACGACGGAAACAGTGAAGACAATGCAAAGTTGAAGAAATTGAACAACTGAAGGAAAAAACTCAAATTGAAGATTTTCAACTTTTGGTGGTGGCGTGACCCACCGTATAAGAATGATGATTTCAGACACCGCGTACAATTGTCGTAGGGCTCTGAGAATCAAATTCTTCATTAATTTCTTCACACTTAGAGTGTTATTCTTCATTGATTGAAGAAAACTTTTCTTCATGTGTTGCACTTCTAAGTCGTCAATTTTGCATAAGTGTTAGGACGAGTGTCCTTTTCAAAGAACATTCGAAGATTCTAAGATATTTAGTTCACACCGCAACTTGCTAAATCTCTTCTCATCCAAGGGCTTTGTGAAGATATCGGATAGCTGTTCTTCAGTCTTCACATGCTCAATAGAAATGTCGCCCTTCAACACATGATCACGAAGAAAATGATGATGAATCTGAATGTGCTTGGTCTTTGAGTGCTGAACTGGGTTGTGAGCAATCTTGATTGCACTCTCATTGTCACAGTAGAGAGACACATTCTTCATGTTGATGCCGTAGTCCTTGAGAGTTTGCTTCATCCACAGCAATTGATCACAGCAACAACCAGCAGCAATGTACTCAGCTTCAGCAGTAGATAGTGATACGGAGTTCTGTTTCTTCGAGGACCAACAGACCAAAGATCGTCCGAGGAAATGGCATGTGCCTGATGTTGACTTGTGGTCCACACGATCACCAGCATAGTCAGAGTCTGAATATCCAATGAGATCGAAAGCCTAGCCCTTGGGGTACCATAATCCAAGTGTTGGTGTGTGAGCTAGATAGCGAAGAATATGCTTCACAGCCTTATGGTGTGATTCCTTCGGTGTAGCTTGAAATCGGGCACACATGCAAATACTAAGCATAATATCTGGCCTAGATGCACATAAATACAATAGAGAACCAATCATGGAGCAGTATACCTTTTGATCAAAGTCAATACCATTTTCATCAGTGCATAGATGGCCATTTGTGGGCATTGGAATTTTGACCCCTTTGCAATCTTTCATGTCGAATTTCCTCAGTACATCCTTGAGGTACTTCTCCTGAGATATGAATATGCCATTGCGTTGTTGACGAATTTGAAGACCTAAGAAGAATTTCAATTCTCCCATCATATACATTTGATATTCTTCACTCATCATATAGGAAAATTCATCACTGTAACGTTGGTCAGTGCAGCCAAAGATAATATCATCAACATAAATTTGGCACACAAACAATTCACCATCATAAGGTTTAGTGAAAAAGAGTTGGGTCAAGTGAACCGGGTTTGAAGCCTTTCTTCATGAGGAATTCCTTCAAAGTATCATACCACGCCCGAGGGGCCTGCTTGAGGCCATAGAGGGCCTTATTGAGTCTGAAGACTTTGTCAGTATGCTTTGGATCTTCAAAACTTGGGGGTTGAGCAACATATACTTCTTCCTTAAGCTTACCATTGAGGAATGCACTTTTCACATCCATTTGATATAAAGTGATATCATGATGGTTAGCATAAGCAAGTAATATGCGAATAGCCTCAAGTCTAGTAACAGGTGCAAAAGTTTCATCGAAATCAATTCCTTCAACCTGTGTGTAGCCTTGAGCTACAAGCCGTGCCTTATTCCTCACCACAAGGCCATTTTCATCTTGCTTGTTGCGGTAGATCCACTTTGTGCCAATGATATTGTGCTTGCGAGGATCTGGACGTTTGACCAGTTCCCAGACGTTGTTGAGCTTGAACTGATGTAGTTCTTCTTGCATAGCTTGAATCCACTCAGGCTCCAGAAATGCTTCATCTACCTTAGTGGGATCTGTGATAGAGACAAAAGCAAAGTGCCCACAAAAGATAGATAAATGTGAAGCTCTTGAGCGTGTGAGAGGACCTGGTGCTTCAATGTCATCGATGATCTTCTCAATTTGCACTTCGTTTGCAACGCGAGGATGAGCTGGTTGTCGTCGAGGAATTTGATCAGCATTTTCTTCAGCACCATTTTCTTCAGGTGCCTCAGCTCGATGTTCTTCACGTTCTGGAATGAATTCTTCAGCAGATTCTTTGGTAGGGATGACTTCCTAAGTAGCCTTGAACTTGATAGTTTCCTCAGGTGCTGGTTCATCTATCACAGAAGGTAGGTGCTCTCTTTGCGAGCCATTAGTTTCATCGGACCGCACATCTACAGTTTCAACAACCTTGTGAAGAACGTTGTTGAAGACTCTATAGGTGTGCGAGTCCTTTCCGTAACCAAGCATGAAACCTTCATGTGCTTTCGGTGCAAATTTAGAGTTGTGATGAGGATCTCTAATCCAACATTTAGCACCGAAGACTTTGAAATAATTCACATTGGGTTTCTTGTCAGTGAGGAGTTCATATGCAGTCTTCTTGAAGAATTTGTGAAGATATACTCTGTTGATGATGTGGCACGCAGTATCAATTGCCTCAATCCAGAAACAACGAGGTGTCTTGTATTCATCAAGCATAGTGCGAGCCATCTCAGCAAGAGTCCTATTCTTGCGCTCCACGACGCCATTCTGCTGAGGAGTATAAGGAGCAGATAACTCATGAGTAATACCGAGTTCATCAAGATAGTCATCAAGACCAGAGTTCTTGAACTCAGTTCCATTGTCACTTCTAATGTGCTTGATCTTTACACCAAAGTTGGTTGAAGCCCTCGAATAAAATCGTTTGAAGACTTCCCGCACTTCATGTTTGTAAGTGACAATGTGTACCCATGTGTAACGAGAGTAATCATCAACAATAACAAAGCCATATTGAGATGCATCATTTGAAACTGCAGAATAATGGTTAGGACCAAAGAGATCCATATGAAGCAATTCAAATGGTCGAGTGGTAGTCATGATTGTCTTCGCTGGATGTTTGGCCTTGGTCATCTTTCCAGCTTTACAGGCTCCACATAAGTGATCCTTGAGGAATTTGACATTCTCAATGCCAATGACATGCTTCTTCTTCGCAAGCGTGTGCAAATTCCTCATGCCTGCCTGACCAAGTCGTCGATGCCATAGCCAGCCTTCTGAAGCTTTTGCAAGTAGGCATACGGCTGGTTGTGGTCCTGTAGAGAAATCAACAATATACAAGTCTCGTCTCCTAAAGCCTTCGAAGACTTTGGAATTGTCAGCTTCCATGATCACAGCACAATGATACTTGCCAAAGACAACAACCATATCAAGATCACAAAGCATTGAGACAGACATGAGGTTGTATCCGAAGGACTCGACAAGCATGACTTTGTCCATGTGTCGATCCTTTGAGATCGCAACCTTACCTAGGCCCAATACCTGACTTTTTCCTTTGTCAGCGAAGATGATATGCTTCAGACGCGATGGAGATAAGGGAGCATCCATCAATAGATTCTTGTCACCAGTCATGTGATTTGTACATCCAATATCGAGGACCCACTCAGTGGATTTGGGTTGATCATCCTGCAGATGAATTAGTGCAGCTTACGAACTCATATACTTCATCAGTGAAGAATATGACATCAATTTCATCAGATCAATTTCATCAAGTAATAGAGCAGATAAAGCAATATGAGGACGTGAGAAATGAAAGTTCATTTCTTCATGATTAGCCTGCGTCCTTTCAGGCAATTTCAGGTCTCCAGCAAATTCTTCAGACGTTTACGCACGTCTGGAGATCTGACCCTGCAGAAGAAATTAGTTCTTTTTCTTCACCACCCACATTTGAAGGGGTGGCAAAGATTTCATCACTCTGCAAGCTCCATATGAGAAAGGTGGCATAGAAGCCAGTCCACTTCGTTTCGCATAAGACGAGTTAGGGTAAGCATATGAATAAGCAGAGAAATTCTTCGAGGACTTATGAACATAATGGTTAGAAGAATAATGCTCATATTCAGAGCCCTTAGCTCTTCCCTGCGAAACAGAGGGGTTAGCACGATGGTGATCATATGAGGACTTTGATCCTTTTGAGGAATTTGATCCACGTGAGGAATTTGGTCCATATGAGGACTTGGATCCATATGAAGAATTTGGTCCATATGAAGAATTTGATCTGGGGTTCCTATTCTTCACAGGTGGTGTCATGAGGACATTCACCTGAAGACTTTCAAGGCACCTTTTGGGAACCCAGATTTTCTTCATAGGGGAACCGTCCTGCAATTAGTGCCAACATATCTAGCAAATACTTCACCATTCTGATTTTTGAACAGTTTATAGTTGGAGTCAAATGACTCATCAGAAGAATGAGGAGATTCACATGTAAAGCCAGATAAATTAGATGGATCAATTGGAGGTCCCTTTGCAGCAACCCATGAGGTTTTGGGGTACTGCTCAGGCTTCCAATATGTACCATCAGCATTGAGTTTCCTCTCAAAGGCAATACCCTCTTTCCTAGGGTTCCTGTTGAGGATCTGCTTTTTAAGCACATCACAAAGAGTCTGATGCCCTTCGAGGCTTTTGTACATGCCTGTCATATACAATTCCTTCAGCCCTGCATCATCAGTGATACTAGCAATGTCCTCAGATGAGGAATTAGTGATATCAGAGACAGTTGAAGAATTTGTAGCATTAGAAGCATTTGAACATTCAGGTGAAGAATTAGCAGATTCACGTTCAATGCATTTCAAGCATGGAGGAACAAATTCTTCCTGAGAAGCGCTGATTTGTTGAGCAAGTAATGAATCGCGCTCCTTCTGAAGATCTTCATAACTCACTCTTAGCTTCTCAAGATCTTGCTTTCTTTGAAGAAATTCATAAGAAAGCTTCTCATGATCAGATAAGAGAGTGTTATGATGACCTTGAAGGTTGTCAAACCTAGACTGAAGTCTCTGAAGACTCTCGGCCAAAGCTTTCGACCGATCCATTTCTTCACCCAACATATCATCGCTCTTATTTAGCATGTATTGAACTTTTTCCAAAGCTCTTTGTTGTTTAGTGGCAAGGAAAGCAAGTTTGACATAGTTGGGTCCAAATTCATCGCTAGATTCATCATAATTGGATTCAGATAGATAGCATTCAGTTACCTTTGCATCTTTTGCCATAAGGCATGGTGTAGAAGATGATGATTCTGGTTTGAATGTCATCACTTTGAGAGATTCCTTGAAGTCCTCAAACCAGGGATCATGACGGGTTCAATGACCTTCATAGACCTCAGAGAGACGGTCCCAGATAAGCTTCGCATGATCGAGATGCATGATGTTCCTGAACTAATTTTGAGACAGACAGGAGCAGATGACATCCTTCGCCGTGAGGTTGAGAAGGGTGAACTTGCGAATGTCATCACCTTCTGCCATCTTGCACAGATCGGTAAGACCAATCTCAGTGACGGTCCATAGCTCACTGTTCATCGCCATGAGACGCTTCTTCATCATGGCCTTCCACTTGGGATACTCGTGATCGTCAAAGATGGGGCATGACACGGTCTTCATTCCTGTGGTCGACATAACTAAAACTCCAGGTGGTTAAACCAAAATCACATAGAACAAGGGAGTACCTTGATATGATACCAATTGAAAGTGCGTTATATCGACTAGAGTGGGATGAATAGGCAATTTTTATGAATTCGTCACTGAGGAATTTGCGGGTGAGGAAATTCCTTAGCGAAGAACTACTTGCAGCGGAATAAGTACTCAAAAGTAAACATAACAGAACACAAGCATGGTCATCATGATGAAATGAAGACAAGCACAGAGTACAAAAAGCGTAAACATGGGATAACACAGGATGAAGACAAACAGACTGAAGAAATTGAACTGAGGAAATTGAGAAAGTCTACAGTCGAAGTCTTCAAACACAGATATGAAGAAATGAAAGAGTTGAGGAAATAGAACCAGTAAGCTTGGTGAAGACTATGATTTGGTAGACCAGTTCCAACTGCTGTCTCAGTTGTACGTCTGGTTGGAGCGGCTAGGGTATTTAAACCTGAGGACACACAGTCCCGGGCACACAGTCCTCACCGTATTCTCCTTGAGCTAAGGTCACACAGACCTCGCCCAATCACTCGTGGTAAGTCTCCAGGTGACTTCCAAACCTTCACAGACTCGGTCACTCGGCGATCCACAATTTCGTCTTGGATGCTCTAGACCATGACGCCTAACCGTCTGGAAGAAGCACAGTCTTCAAAGGTAACAAGCGTCGGATCCACGCAGGATCAATCTCTTCAGTGATGCTCAATCACTTTGGGTTTGTAGGTGTTTGGGTTTGGGTTTTCCTCACTCGATGATTTTCTCTCAAAGTCCTCGGAGGATGGTATGCTCTCAAATGACAAGTGTCAGTTTCTCTCGGAGCAGCCAACCAGCTAGTGGTTGTAGGGGGTGGCTATTTATAGCCTAGGGAGCAGCCCGACATGATAAGACATAAATGCCCTTCAATGATATGACCCTTAGGCGGGTAGATATTTTGGGACAGCTGGCGCATAGCACAGCAATGGTCGGATATTTGAGGCTCAAATTCCTCAGGGCTATCATGTTCCTCACTGTGTAGGCAATCCGCACTGGTGAATTCCTAACTCCTCAGTCAGAACAAATTCCTTAGAGACCAGAAGATCTTCATCTCTGTCACTGAAGAAATTGACTGAACTGTATGAGATTTCCAATGGCTTCACACGAAGGGATTGGTAGGTGTAGGATTTTGAGTTGAGCATCACTTGGAAATTTTTCCTTAGTATTTCCTCGACCCCCTTTAACAGTACGGTGTTTCCTATGACTCAAGAAAGAGAAAATGAAACTACGAAAACAAAAGTCTTCACGCTCCATGTTCCTCGACTGAATGCCAAGTCTTCAAGGTCACACCAATTTCTTCACTTCCAAAGTCTTCAGAAAGTCTTCAGAAATCCAAAGTCTTCAGTCAAAGAACTTCATTTTTAGGGGTCGACTTTCTCTGTGAATATAAAACTCCTCATAGACTTATAGACCTGTGTACACTCATAAACACATTAGTCCCTTAACCTATAAGTCTTCAATACACCAAAATCACTAAGGGGCACTAGATGCACTTACAGTCACTGGGATCAAGCACCGTAAGATCGAACCCACTACAAAGCACCTCTTCCCATTGCATATTATAGTTCATCACGAAGAGCTCGGGAATCATTTTTGTCGTCCCTTGCATATTATAGTTCATCACAAAGGTCTAGTAACTTGGTGATAGTGACTAGAGAACTCTTTCAATCACTATCTTATCTGGAAGATTAACTCCCACTTGATTCAAGTGATTGTAGTGCCCAGACATTCTGAGTACATGCTCACTGGCTGAGCTATTCTCCTCCATCTTGTAGGCAAAGTACTGTCTCATATCTCTTGACATGGACATGAGTTTGAAATACCAATTTCAGCTCTTGGAACATCTCATATGCTCCGTGGCATTCAAAACATTTTTGAAGTCCCGGTTCTAAGCCGTAAAGCATGGCGCACTAAACTATCAAGTAGCCATCATATCGAGCTTGCCAAACGTTCATAATGTGTGCATCTGCTCCTGCAATAGGTCTATCACCTAGCGGTGCATCAAGGACATAATTCTTCTATGCAGCAATGAGGATAATCCTCAGATCACGGACCAAGTCTGCATCATTGCTACTATCATCTTTCAACTTATTTTTCTCTAGGAACATAAAAAACATAGGGGAGCTATTACGCGAGCTATTGATCTACAACATAATTTGCAAATACTATCAGGACTAAGTTCATGATAAATTAAAGTTCAATTAAGCAAATTAGTTAAGAACTCCCACTTAAATAGACATCCCTCAAGTCATCTAAGTGATACGTGATCCAAATCAACTAACCCATGTCCGATCATCACGTGAGATATGGTAGTCATCAATGGTGAACATCTCTGTGTTGATCATATCTACTATATGATTCACGTTCGACCTTTCGGTCTCTAGTGTTCCGAGGCCATGTCTGTACATGCTAGGCTCGTCAAGTTTAACCCAAGTATTTCACGTGTGTAAAACTGTCTTACACCCATTGTATGTGAACGTAGAGTCTATCACACCCGATCATCACGTGGTGTCTCGAAACAACGAACTTTCACAACGGTGCATACTCAGGGAGAACACTTATACCTTGAAATTTAGTGAAGGGATCATCTTATAATGCTACCGTCGATCTAAGCAAAATAAGATGCATAAAAGATAAACATCACATGCAATCAAAATATGTGAGATGATATGGCCATCATCATCTTATGCTTTTGATCTCCATCTCCAAAGCATCGTCATGATCTCCATTGTCACCGGCTCGACACCTTGATGTCCATCATAGCATCATGGTCGTCTCGCCAACTATTGCTTCTACAACTATCGCTAACGCATAGTGATAAAGTAAAGCAATTACATGGCGTTCGCATTTCATACAATAAAGAGACAACCATAAGGCTCCTGCCGATTGCCGATAACTTACAAATCATGATCATCTCATACAACAACGTATATCACATCATGTCTTGACCATATCACATCACAACATGCCCTGCAAAAACAAGTTAGACGTCCTCTACTTTGTTGTTGCAAGTTTTACGTGGCTGCTACGGGCTTCTAGCAAGAACCGTTCTTACCTACGCACAAAACCACAACGGTGATTTATCAAGTTTGCTATTTTAACCTTCAACAAGGACCAACCATAGTCAAATTCGATTCAACTAAAGTAGGAGAAACAGACACCCGCCAGCCACCTTTATGCAAAACTAGTTGCATGTCTGTCGGTGGAACCGGTCTCATGAACATAGTCATGTAAGGTTGGTCCAGGCCGCTTCATCCAACAATACCGCCGAATCAAAATAAGACATTGGTGGTAAGCAGTATGACGATCACCGTCTATAACTCTTTGTGTTATACTCGTGCATATCATCTACGCATAGACCTGGCTCATGGTGCCACTGTTGGGAAACGTAGCATGCAATTTCAAAAATTTCATATGCTCACGCAAGATCTATCTAGGAGATGCATAACAATGAGAGGGGAGAGTGTGTCTACATACCCTCATAGACCGTTAAGCAGAAGCGTTTATCACGCGGTTGATGTAGTCGTACTCTTCGCGATCCGATCATGATCCAACCGATCTAGTGCCGAACGGACGGCACCTCCGAGTTTAGCACACGTGCGGCTCGATGGCGTCTCCTCCTTCTTGATCCAGCAAGCGGGATAGGAGAAGTAGATGGGATCACAACATACACGATGGCATGGTGGTGGTGGAACACCGACAGTGCTTCGCTAAGCGTCACCGGGACGAGGCGGTGGAACTACGGAGTAACGAGAGAGAGAGGGGCGCCAAGGGCTTGGTGTGTTCTCTTGGGGCACACCCTCCCCTCTATATATAGGTGCAGGGGCGTGGTAAACAGCCCCTCCAAGCCATAGGGCGCAGCTAAGGGGGAGAGGACTTGACTCCAAGTCCAATACTATTCCTACTAGGACTCCTTCCTTTTTTTGCCTTCCCTAGCCACATGGGCTTATGAGGACTTGGTGCGCCTAGCCCAATAAGGCCAGGGCGCCTCCCCGTAGCCCATGCTAGCCCTTGGGTCGTGGTGGAACCAATTGTGGACTTCCGGACCCCTCCAGAATCCTCCAGAACCTTCTAGAAGCTTCCCGGTACAATATCAGAAAAACTGCATCTTTTTCCGGAACCCAAAAATATGACTTCCCATATATAAATCTTTACCTCTCGATCATTCCGAGACTCCTCGTGACGTCCGGGATCTCATCCGGGACCCCGAACAACATTTGGTTACCACTCATCAAATACCCCAATACTACTCTAGCGTCAACGAACGTTAAGCGTGCGACCCTGCGGGTTCGAGAATTATGTAGTCATGACCGAGACACCTCTCCGGTCAATAACCAACAGCGGAACCTGGATGCCCCTATTTATTCCTACATATTCCATGAAGATATTTTATCAGTTGAACCTTTATGACAACATACGTAATTCCCTTTGTCTGCCGGTATGTTACTTGCCCGAGATTCGATCGTCGGTATCTCTATACCTAGTTAAATCTCGTTACTGGCAAGTCTCTTTACTCGTTCCGTAATACATCATCTTGCAACTAACTCCTTAGTCACTTTGCTTGCAAGCTTCTTGTGATGTGTATTACCGAGAGGGCCCAGAGATACCTCTCCGATACACGGAGTGACAAATCCCAATCTCGATTCACACCAACTCAACACACACCTTCGGAGACACCTGTAGAGCATCTTTATGATCACCCAGTTATGTTGTGATGTTTGATAGCACACAAGGTATTCCTCCGGTATCTGGGAGTTGGATGATCTCATGGTCGAAGGAACATGTATTTGACATTAAGAAAGCAGTAGCAGTAAACTGAACGATCATATGCTATGCTAATGGTTGGGTCTTTCCCATCACATCATTCTCCTAATGACGTGATCCCGTTATCAAATGACAACTCATGTCCATGGTTAGGAAACCTTAACCATCTTTGATCAATGAGCTAGCCAAGTAGTGGCTCACTAGGGACACAGTGTTTGTCTATGTATTCAGACATGTATTTAGGTTTCTGATCAATACAATTCTAGCATGATCATGAATAAGGAAATATAAAATGACAACTTTATTATTGCCTCTAGGGCATATTTCCTTTAGTCTCCCACTTGCACTAGAGTCAATAATCTAGTTCACATCGCCATGTGATTAACACCAATAGTTCACATCATCATGTGACCAACACCCAAAGGGTTTACTAGAGTCAATAATCTAGTTCACATCGCCATGTGATTAACACCCAAAGAGTACTAAGGTGTGATCATGTTTTGCTTGTGAGAGAGTTTTAGTCAACGGGTCTGCCACATTCAGAGCCGTATGTATTTTGCAAATTTTCTATGTCTACAATGCTCTGCATGGAGTTACTCTAGCTAATTGCTCCCACTTTCAATATGTATCCAGATTGAGACTCAGAGTCATCCAAATCGGTGTCAAAGCTTGCATCGACGTAACCCTTTACGATGAACACTTTATTATCTCCATAATCGAGAAATATCTCCTTAGTCCTCTAAGGATAATTTTTGACCGATGTCTAGTGATCTACTCCCGGATCACTATTGTACCCTCTTGCCAAACTCATGGCAAGGTACAAAACAGGTTTGGTACACAACATGGCATACTTTATAGAACCTATGGCTGAGGCATAGGGAATGACTTTCATTCTCTCTCTATCTTCTGCCGTGGTCGGGTTTTGAGTCTTACTCAATTTCACACCTTGCAACACAGGCAAGAACCCTTTCTTTGACTGATCCATTTTTGAACTTCTTCAAAATCTTGTCAAGGTATGTGCCTTGTGAAAGTCCTATTAAATGTCTTGATCTATCCCAGAGATACCTCTCCGATACACAGAGTGACAAATCCCAATCTTGATTCACACCAACTCAACAGACACCTTCGGATATACCTGTAGAGCATCTTTATGATCACCCAGTTACGTTGTGACGTTTGATAGCACCAAGGTATTCCTCCGGTATCCGGGAGTTGCATAATCTCATGGTCGAAGGAACATGTATTTGACATTAAGAAAGCAGCAGTAAACTGAAAGATCATATGCTATGCTAACGGTTGGGTCTTGTCCATCACATCATTCTCCTAATGATGTGATCCCGTTGTCAAATGACAACTCATGTCCATGGTTAGGAAACCTTAACCATCTTTGATCAACGAGATAGTCAAGTAGAGGCTCACTAAGGATACAGTGTTTGTCTATGTATTCACACGTGTATTTAGGTTTCCGATCAATACAATTCTAGCATGAATAATAAACATTTATCATGAATAAGGAAACATAAAATAACAACTTTATTATTGCCTCTAGGGCATATTTACATAAATTACTACACACATCGACCGCTATCCAGCATGCATCTAGTGTATTAAGTTCATGGGGAAATGGAGTAATGCAATAAGAACGATGACATGATGTAGACAAGATCTATCTATGTAGAGATAAACTCTGTCGTTTTACCCTTAGTTGCAACGATACATACGTGTCGGTTCCCCTTCTGTCACTGGGATCAAGCACCGTAAGATCGAACCCACTACAAAGCACCTCTTCCCATTGCAAGATAAATAGATCAAGTTGGCCAAAGAAAACCCAAATATCGGAGAAGAAATACGAGGCTATAAGCAATCATGCATATAAGAGATCAAAGAAACTCAAATAACTTTCAAGGATATAAAATTATAGATCTGATCATAAACTCAAAGTTCATCCGATCTAACAAACGCACCGCAAAAAATAGTTACATCATATGGATCTCCAAGAGACCATTGTATTGAGAATCAAACGAGAGGAAGCCATCTAGCTACTAACTACGGACCCGAAGGTCTACAAAGAACTACTCACGCATCATCGGAGAGGCACCAATGGAAGTGGTGAACCCCTCCGTGATGGTGTATAGATTGGATCTGCTGGTTCTGGACTCTGCGGCGGCTAGAATTGATTTCCGTCGACTCCCCTAGGGTTTCTGGAATATTGGGGTATTTATAGAGGAAACAGGCGGTCCGGGGGGTACCCAAGGTGGGCACAACCCACCAGGGCTCGCCTGGGCCTCCTGGCGCGCCCTGGTGGGTTGTGCTCCCCTCGGAGCACCCCCCACGCACCACCTTGGCCCATTGGGTGTCTTCTGATCCATAAAAAATCTCCATGAAGTTTCATTGCATTTGGACTCCGTTTGGTATTGATTCCTACGATATAAAAAAACATGCAGAAAACAGCCACTGGCAGTTGGCACTATGTCAATAGGTAGTACCAAAAAATGATATAAAATGACTATAAAATGATTATAAAACATCTAAGATTGATAATATAACAGCATGGAACAATAAAAAATTATAGATACGTTGGAGACATATCAACATTCTCCCCCTCTTGTTGCTATGCATCTCCTAGATAGATCTTGCGTGAGCATAGGAATTTTTTTGAAATTGCATGTTACGTTTCCCAATAGTGGCGTCCGAGCCAGGTCTATGCGTTGATGATATGCATGAGTAGAACACAAAGAGTTGTGGGTGGTGATAGTCATACTGCTTACCACCAACGTCTTATTTTGATTTGGCGGTATTGTTGGATGAAGCGGCCCGGACCACGTTCATGAGACCGGTACCACCGACATACATGCAACTTGTTTTGCATAAAGGTGGCTGGCGGGTGTCTGTTTCTCCAACTTTAGTTGAATCGAATTTGACTACGGCCGGTCCTTGTTGAAGGTTAAAACAACAAACTTGACGAAACACCGTTGTGGTTTTGATGCGTAGGTAAGAACGGTTCTTGCTAGAAGCCCGTAGCAGCCACGTAAAACTTGCAACAACAAAGTAGAGGACATCTAACTTGTTTTTGCAAGGCATGTTGTGATGTGATATGGTCAAGACATGATGTGATATACGTTATTGTATGAGATGATCATGTTTTGTAAAAGTTATCGGCAACTGGCAGAGCCTTATGGTTGTTGCTTTATTGTATGAAATGCAATCGCCATGTAATTGCTTTACTTTATCACTATGTGTTAGCAATAGTTTTAGAAGCAATAGTTGGCGAGACGACAATGACGCTACGATGGAGATCAAGGTGTCAAGCCGGTGACGATGGAAATCATGACGGTGCTTTGGATATGGAGATCAAAGGCACAAGATGATGATGGCCATATCACGTCACATATTTTGATTGCATGTGATGTTTATCTTTTATGCATCTTATTTTGCTTAGTACGGCGGTAGCATTATAAGATGACCCCTCACTAAAATTTTAAGGTATGAGTGTTCTCCCTGAGTATGCACCGTTGCGATAGTTCGTCGTGCCGAGACACCACGTGATGATCGGGTGTGATAAGCTCTACATTCACATACAACGGGTGCAAGACAATTTTGCACATGCGGAATACTCGGGTTAAACTTGACGAGCCTAGCATGTATAGACATGGCCTCGGAACACTGGAGACCGAAAGGTCGAACATGAATCATATAGTAGATATGATCAACATAGAGATGTTCACCATTGAAAACTACTCTATCTGACGTGATGATCGGACATGGCTTAGTTGATATGGATCACGTGATCATTTAGATGACTCGAGGGATGTCTATCTAAGTGGAGTTCTTAAGTAATATGATTAAATGAACTTACTTTATCATGTACTTAGTCCTCATAGTTTTTGCATATCTATGTTGTAGATCAATGGCCCGTGCTACCGTTCCCTTGAATTTTAATGCGTTCCTAGAGAAAGCTAAGTTGAAAGATGATGGTAGCAACTACTCGGACTGGGTCTGTAACTTGAGGATTATCCTCATTGCTGCACAGAAGAATTATGTCCTTGATGCACCGCTAGGTGACAAGCCCCCTCCCGCTAATGTAGATGCTTTGAACGTCTGGCAGACATGCTCTAATGACTACTCTATAGTTCAGTGTGCCATGCTTTACGGCTTAGAATCGGGACTTTGAAGACGTTTTGAACGTCATGGACCATATGAGATGTTCCAGGAGTTGAAGTTAATATTTCAAGCAAATGCCCGAGTTGAGAGATATGAAGTCTCCAACAAGTTCTATAGCTGCAAGATGGAGGATAATAGTTCTGTCAGTGAACACATACTCAGAATGTCTGGGTATCATAACCACTTGACTCAGCTGGGAGTTAATCTTCTGGATGATAGTGTTAGTGACAGAGTTCTTCAATCACTGCCACCAAGCTACAAAGGCTTCGTGATGAACTATAATATGGAAGGGATGGATAAGACAATTCCTGAGCTCTTCGCTATGCTCAAAGCTGCGAAGATAGAAATCAAGAAAGAGCATCAAGTGTTGATGGTTAACAAGACCACTAGTTTCAAGAAAAAGGGCAAGTGAAAGAAGGGGAACTTCAAGAAGAATGGCAAGCAAGTTGTCACTCCCGGGAAGAAGCCCAAGTCGGGACCCAGGCCTGAAACTGAGTGCTTCTACTGCAAAGGGACTGGTCACTGGAAGCGGAACTGCCCCAATTATTTGGCGGAAAAGAAGGATGGCAGAGTGAACAAAGGTATATTTGATATACATGTTATTGATGTGTACCTTACTAATGCTCGTAGTAGTGCCTAGGTATTTGATACCGGTTCGGTTTCTCATATCTGTAACTCGAAATAGGGGCTACGTAAACGAAGATTGGTTAAGGACGAGGTGACGATGCGCGTCGGGAATGGTTCCAAGGTCGATGCACTACAAAAAAAAGACACATCCGTGACATTTTGGGCTGAACGGATTTTTTTTCTGTTATACATATGACACTTCTATGACGATAATTGTGACAAAACCCGGTATCATCATAGATGTGGTGGGCTCCTACTTCTATGACAAGAAATCATGACAGAAAATGGGCTTTTCGTCCTGGGTGGGCCGGAGACGCAGCTGCATGACATTCTTTGGGCTGTCCATGACGGAAAAAACCGTGGTAGAAGCGAGGGGGAGGAAAATTTCGGGGAGTTCCCGGTTACGGTGGGAGGTCAGGGGCCGAGCGATGCGCGTTTCTCTCGTACACGTACGCGCGTGTGTGCGAGGCGTTGGCTCTAACTGAACTCGAGCGAGGCGGTGGGCTCTAACTGAACCCGAGCGATTGCACTGCAGGCTACGCGTTACTGAACCCGAGCGATCGATCGATGGCTGTTAACTGAACCCGATCGAGCTATTCCTTCGCTACTACTGCTAACTGAAGC
>NC_057811.1:333558155-333562910 GCF_018294505.1 Triticum aestivum | reverse complement strand
ATCAACAGGACCCCCGTTTCGACCGTAGGAGGTCCGTTTCCTTTGTTTTGCGGTATGCCACACCCCTCCCGATCAACAGGACCCCCGTTTCGACCATAGGAGGTCTGTTTCCTCCGTTTTGCGGTACGCCACACCCATCCCGATCAACAGGACCCCGTTCCGAACATAGGAGGTCCGTTTCCTCCGTTTTGCGGTACGCCAGGCCTCGTTTCCATCGGCTGTTCCGTCCAAGCCCTCCCGATGAACACGACCACGCATTCCATTCCGACCCAGCCAGTTGGCTCCCACGCGTTTCGTTGCCTCCCAATGAACACGACGCATTCCGTTGCCTCCCCATGAACACGACGCATTCCATTGCCTCCCCATGAACACACGTATTCCGTTGCCTCCCCATGAACATGGCGACGACGCTGTTTCTCCGTTCCGACCCAGCCATGTACACGAGCCCTGGCCGTACGTATGCGCGAGTAGGCGTTCGAGACCCCGCCCGTATGTACACATACATGGTCGTATTTTCTTTCTTGCACCCTGGCTGCTGTACGTACGTGTACATGCTACGTGCGCGCCTCTACTATGACACGTACACGCCTCTACTGCGACACGTGCGCGCCTTTACATCCACCAGTATATATGTATGTACACGTTCGCGACCAGAATGACAACGCTACGTACGCTTCGACCAGGTGGCTCCCGACTGTCAGGCACTTCCTTGCGTGCGAAGATGTAGCTGGTGGGTCCCAGCAGTCAGGCGGGCGAATCATTTTTTTTGCTCGGACGCACTTCCTTGCGTGCGAAGATGTAGCTGGTGGGTCCCAGCAGTCAGGGGGGCGAATAATTTTTTTTTTGCTCGGACGCACTTCCTTGCGTGCGAAGATGTAGCTGGTGGGTCCCAGCAGTCAGGGGGAAACGTTTTTTCGCAAAATACGGTGGCCCGTCCGGTGGGTCCCCCGCTGTCAGGTGGAGGTATCATTATTTTGCGCGTAATAAGGAGGCACTTCCTTGCTGCGGCCATGGACCCAGCTGTCAGCCTCTCCACATACAGTCCACGTCCGATGGAAGTCGTTCCTTGACCACGTTGACCACGCCGCGCCGAGAGCACCACGGCGGTGGACGACGGCGAGGACTAGGAAAGGGACGACTCAGAGGCGGGGAAGACGCATCAGTGGATGCCCACGCGAAGAGGAGTACGAGGATTCACTGGTTTGGCTGCGGTGTGAGGCTGCTGTCGCCGCAGAATAACAGGGGGTGTGGGTGAGTAGAGGGATGGCCTGGCCAGCGGTGGGAGTAGTAGGGGGCGGTGAGGCCTCCGCGGCATCACAACCGGCCACGGGAGGCAGGAGCACGCGGCACGACCGGCGCTGGTTTGGGCGGCTGGAGCAAGAAGACCAGAGGTTGAAGAAGCACTACGGCCGTTGGATGAACATCGTACGGTAACAGGAGCTAGAATCGTTCATATTGACTAAGTTGACAAAGCCCTCCGTCCCCGTCAACTTGGTAGGCCCACAAGTCAGCCTCCCACTATGCTGGGTTCCAGCTGGCAGGGGGAGTATTCATTTTTTTGTGCGTAATAAGGAGGCACTTCCTTGCGTGCGAAGATAGCCGGTGGGTCCGACATGTCAGCGGGGGGCACGTTATTTTCACGAAATACAGAGGCCCTTCCGGTGGGTCCTAGATGTCAGGTGGAGGAATCATTATTTTGCGCGTAATAAGGAGGCATTTCCTTGTGTGCGGCCGTGGGCCCAGCTGTCAGCCTCTCCACGCACAGTCTACTTCCGATGGTGTCGTTCGTCGACCACGTTGACCACGCCGCGCCAAGCGCATCCAAGGTGGTGGACGACGGCGAGGCCCCGGACAGTAACGAGTCGGAGATGGGAAGACGCGGGACTAGAGTCGCAGACGGAGAGGTGTACGAGGGTTAACTGGTTCTAGTGCGGTGTGGTTCGGCAGTCGGTGGAGAAGAACACGAGGTGTGGAGGGGTGGAGGGATGGCCTGGCCAACGGTGGAGTAGCGCTTCATAGCGAAGCATGCTAAGCAGAGCTGCTAGCAGCAGGAGGCGGGAGGTGGTCCCGGCGGCGCTGGAGGAAGAAGACGAGAGATTGAAGATGGATGCCGGTCGTTGGATGTAAATCCAACGGCTAACATGTCAGAATCATTTGTTGACTAAATTGACAACGACTTGCGTTGGCTTCGACCTATTGGCCCACATTTCAGCCTCCAAAAATGTGGCACGTATTCAACCAATTTTTTCAGAATTTACAGTCTTTTTTTGCGCGGTAGAATTTACAGTCAATTTGATCTTCTTTTTTGAATTACAGCCATTAGCTGGGCTGGGTGAACAAATAATGTAGCGTCCATGTGGCCCATTTATTTTATTTCCTAAAAGATTACAGGCCATTTGCACTTTCTCGAAATACACGATTTTGCTGGGCTGATTCTAATTATAATGTTGGGTTGGGCCAGCAATGTTATCAAAAAATAAAAAGGGGCTGAGCATTTTGTTATAAATATATTTAAATAATAAGTGATATTATTACATTCGTCCTTAAATCTTACCAAGCTTTTGTACACAATCACTAGGATTTTCGTGCCAAAACAATCCAGGATTTTATTTGTTAAGAAATTGTTTTTATAAGTTAATAAGATGTGGGATATTGTTTTCTTACATATGTAAGTATCTGTTAAATATATGATGACAATAAAAATAATATATAATAACATATAAAATAATTTTAATATATATAATATAGTTAGAAGGGAGACATAAGTTGGACCTGGCGTTCCTATTCTTATATAGAAAAGTAGAATAGACCTCTGCGTTTTCTTCAAAAAAATACATAAATTGGGCTGCCAAAAATAAAACCTCGGATGGGAGGTCCATAGGCCGGTCGATACATGACGGCCCTAAGAAAATACAAACAGGCCTATGGACCTCCCATCCGAGGTCGCGGGCTGCGCATGTTAAAAATGAAAGCCTAGACGGGGCAGCCCAAAACCACGTCCAACACTTGCCAAAACTTCGTCCCTCGTTTTCTCTGTGTTTCGCACACTCGACATTGTGTGGGCATTTTGACTATGCATCGTATGAAGATGTGCTATGCATGAATGTTGATCAGCATGATGTTAACTGGCCGGTAGTTCCATTTTCGACCATGAATAAAACTTCCAACATGATGTTAACCCTTTTTGAAAAGGCCGTGTTAATATAAATGCTCTGCCTCTGAAAGTTGCAGTTTCTTATCTGAAACTAAAACTTGCAGTTTCTTCTCTGAGAATCACATTGTCTGCACTTTTATACTCCTATGAAACTACATTTTTTTAAGTGCTAAAAATAGATCTCTAGAATTCATAAAATACTTCATATGCTCAATACTGCAAATCTGAAATTCAAAAGACATTCATATCTGAAAGTACTCTCAAAATACACAACACAAAACACAATTCACAACCTGCAAATACTGACAACCCTAAGCTCCTCCTGACAATTCACAACCTGCCCGACTATTGGGCTGGGGGGAGCAGCCCCCACCTATTCCTCGGCGGCAGACAGCCGCCCCGTGAGACAATGTGAACGGCGAGGGAGACGATGGCGGGGAAGCGTCGTCGGGCCAACTGCTTTTCTCCTCTTGCAGTTGGGTTCGGTCGACGAAGACTCCACCGGCTCGCTCTGGCAGGACACCCTCACAAACGGCACCCTGTAGATGCTCGATCCTTCAATCTCTGGTGGATGCTCCATCTGGGATCGATACTCCCACCACCGCTCCCTCACGATCGGATTCGGTGAATCTGTTTGCTCCATGGCCTAGAGGAGTAGCTCTATGTACTCCGGCGCGACTCCCTCCGGGAGTATCGCCGCCTTTTCGCTCTGTTGCAGATATTTGGCCATGGATATCGCCGTCGCCGCTAGTTGGTCCTTGTTGTCAAACCAAGACTGTATCTCCAACATCCTAGCTAGCTTCACAGGGTCGCCGTCTGCGATCCTCACGTATCGGTTGTACTCGTCCATCGATCTACTTCTCCACAGCACCTTCACTCGCCGGCGGTAGTTTTTGAATGGAAGAGGAGAGGAGCAGCGCTGGTTTTGGATTAGAACGGGAGAGGAGCGACGCTGGTTTTGGACTGGAACAGGAGAGGAGGGGCGGTGGTTTTGAAATGGAAGAGGAGAGGAGTGGCGCTGCATTTAGATTGGAACAGGAGAGGAGCGGAGGTGGTTTAAGAGGAGAGGAGCGGAAGAGCGGCGCTGGTCTTGGAAGTATTTTTTTGTTGTTTTGCGTATTTTGGGTCAAAGTTTGACCACGTACTGTATTTGACAAGCAAAATGTGAATGCATGTCACCAAAAATTGTATCGTTTGGTTCGTATCTGAATGTACTTTCAAATTATATTATTTTTGCAACGTATAACATATATTTTATGTGCGAAAATCATGGTCAATTATGACCCAGAATAAAAGGGAGACTAGTTAATGTGGGGTCGCTTTCTTAATTGAAGGCTAAATTGATTTTGATTTTGATCCAGTCACAGCGCGCCGGCCCTCTCGTCCAATCCTAAATCTCTGCCGCATGCTCCTCTCCCTCTTCTCCATTGCAAAACCACCTCCTCTCCTCTCCATCATCTCCATTCCAAAACCACCGTCTCGCCTCTCCCTCTTCTGGTCTTCTCCATTGCAAAACCACCTCCTCTCCTCTCCATCATCTCCATTCCAAAACCACCGTCTCGCCTCTCCCTCTTCTGATCTTCTCCATTGCAAAACCACCT
>NC_057811.1:333543081-333558145 GCF_018294505.1 Triticum aestivum | reverse complement strand
TATGACCCAGAATAAAAGGGAGACTAGTTAATGTGGGGTCGCTTTCTTAATTGAAGGCTAAATTGATTTTGATTTTGATCCAGTCACAGCGCGCCGGCCCTCTCGTCCAATCCTAAATCTCTGCCGCATGCTCCTCTCCCTCTTCTCCATTGCAAAACCACCTCCTCTCCTCTCCATCATCTCCATTCCAAAACCACCGTCTCGCCTCTCCCTCTTCTGGTCTTCTCCATTGCAAAACCACCTCCTCTCCTCTCCATCATCTCCATTCCAAAACCACCGTCTCGCCTCTCCCTCTTCTGATCTTCTCCATTGCAAAACCACCTCCTCTCCTCTCCATCATCTCCACTCCAAAACCACCGTCTCGCCTCTCCCTCTTCTCTATTGCAAGACCACCGTCTCTCCTCCCATCTTCCAAAGCTAGCATCGGACCACTCAGAAGGACATCTATGGAGAGGATGCAGCAGCGAATCAGGCAGATCGCCGGCGGCGACCAGGCAAAGTTAGCCAGGTTGAAGGAGATCCTTAGTTGGTTTTACAATGAGTGGGAGATTTCGAGGACGGTGCGGGCCATGTGGAAATGTATGCGAAAGAGCGAGACGGCGGCGATGAGGGCGGCGATCTACATGTACTCCTCGGTGGCAGTCACGCCGCAGTCCTCCGAGTTCATCGAGTATCTCCTCTGGGCGATGGAGCAGACAGATTCACCCGAGGCGATAGTCAGGCGGAGGTGGTGGGCGTACAGGTCGAAGGTCGAGCATCCAGAGGATAACGAATCGATCGAGTATGGTGTGCCGTTCGTGAGGGTGCAGAGCCAGCCGGAGCCACAGGAGTATTCGTTCTCCCACCGCAAGAGGAGGCCGGATGGCGCGACGTCGCTTCCCCGCCCTTCTCCACGGTTCCCATGATGCTCGCCTCGTTTCAACGGCGGCGGTAGGGTTTAAGGTAACCTTCACACTAACCTAATCTTCCACCTGCTCATGCTTACAATCAGTGTGACAGCTAATGAAAATCATGCTTACAATCAGTCTCCGAGTACTACGCCAATCACCCTAAAATAGCTCTGGACCTTTGGGTCAAAGTTGTGACACAGTGTACAAATAAAGAAAAATAGATTGGTGCTTCTTTCAGAAAAGAGTACTCCCTAGAAAACTGCCAATATAAGCTACTAGTATTTGGTTACATGATTTGCTGCCGAGAAAGATCCATCCACAGAGAGCGCCACACATCCCACTGGTGGTGGTGGATGCCAATGCGTGCATGCAGCATGGTTGGTGTCGGTAATTTTTACTTGGCACACCTCGCACTCTGCATATATGCCGTTTCCATACGTACATTTGTGCAGTTCCACCAAAATGCAGCTGAATAACCCTGTTTGCACAGATAATGAAAAAGCGTGATTACATTATAGTGGCACTAGTTGATGAAACACACAAAATAAATAGAAGAAAATATTGCGATAGTATCATAGTATGCCATGCTGCGAGGGCGAGATGGGCCCTGCGACGCCTCATACGGTACGCCTCATACTGGACATCGCCCCAAGTCTCCCAGATACACCTTCTGCCAGTGATGAACATCAGTGTACAGCGGTAGTACAAGGAGGCGCCTTGAGACATTCAAATCTCTATTTTTGTACATATCAACTAAAATTAAGCACCCCAGTTTGCAAAAATGCTTAAACATTAACAATGGGACTAGTTGATGAAACATACATTAACAAAGAGAAGCACTTTCTTTATCTACATTGGAAATGAAATGATAGAGATGACACTCGCTCTATTTTAACTATATTATTACTTCATTTTATCAGTGACACTAGGGTCGAGCAGGTGGCAAACGAGGTGTACCGTGCGTCGCAAGGATGGAGGCTGGGGGTGCTTAGACTGGGATGCTGAAGCTGGCTCTTTCAGTCACCAACATGGATGATTCAATTCATGGGACCTTTTGGTGCAGTTCACCTAAAATGAAGCAGTGTCCCGTGAGCTAGCAGCTTCTTCTTCATTTTTTTTAAGAAAAGGGCTCCAGCCCCGGTTCCATTTCCATCAGAAAACGAAACCCACAGAGCTTCTTCTTCATTAGTTGCAATAAAATTGAGCAACATCAAGGTTGGTTGTGAAGCTCCTGGAATGCTCAACTATAATTTGGATATCATTTGTGCAGTTCAACTAAGATCGAGCGTGAAATGTATATCTCTGTTTGCACAAAAAAGGTGGAAAGGAGGGCGACTAACAAGTGATGAAACATGCATCAAATGAAAAGAAGCATGTTCCTTATCTGAATGGCAATCCTACAAGGACAGTAGCAATTTCTAAAGCACTGGCATTGCTAGATATTAGTGTGGGCATTAGGATTAACTATGACAACCATTAAATACGACATTACTTTGGGCACGGGAGAGCAGGTGGACCAGGACAGTTGCATTTCTAATGAAAAGAACCAACTTATCTTAATGGGAAATTTTAGCAGGACATGTAAAGAAGTGCCATTGATTCATATTACTGGAGGCATTACATTGAAAACAACATTGGTTTAACGTGTCCTTACTTTTAACAGTGCGACTGCTACATTTTACTAGTGGCATTACATAAGAGTGGCCCGGGGCAACAAACATCAGAACAGGATATCTGGGTTGGTCCCATTTTTGTTCGGTATAGCCACCTTATACCGTGTGAGGCTAGCAAATCTAGTGCTGGACTTACTCTGTTGACTTGTCCCCCAGTCCCCACTTTCTTTCCTTTTTCAACCAATAGATCGGGTTTATATTGAGTTTGTACTGCGTTTCCCTTTATTTCCCTATTAGACCTAGAGACCAGTTGGATAGCCAGTCTCTACTACTTTTCGCCCCCATTATTTCCTCTTTCGACCAAGTCCTAGATTCAGGTAACAAATCCTCCCCCACCCCACCCCCTTTCTTCCTTGTTTGAACCAAGTAGGACTAGATTCGAGTGCATGAACTAGTTTTACCTCTTAAACGTAAAAAAATTAGGTGGTTTTCGAACAGCCGATCGATCCTATCTACGAGGGGGCCTGAGAAATAGTAAAAGATACAAATGCAGCGACGTCAGGAGCTCGGGAAGTAGAGAAGGCCGGTTTCGAAGGAAGTTATACCTGATGGTCGCTGGGATGTCGCTAGGTGGGCGGCGGGAGGCCGGATCTGCCCACACTACGGCAGCGAGGAAGAAGGGGTCGGAGGCCCTCCCTCGCCAGCAGTGCTTGGGAGAGAACGACAAGGCAGGCTGATCGGGACGCGCCTAGCAGTGGGTAAGAGCCATCGCCGAGGACGACCGCATGAACGTTGCACCTTCTCACCTTCCCCGGCGGAGAGGATCCGGCTGGATCTATGACCAACGGTGAGCAGAGAGAGAGAGAGTGTGGCCACCGCTGTCGTATTTAGATCTGGAGAGGCCGAGACAGTGTGAAGAGAGCAACACTAGCAAGCAAGCGCGGAGGCTCCTTCCTATATAGTGGAGTAGTACTAGTTTTCTTTTGTCTACCGGAGCCAGCTTGACCTCGTCAATGACTGTCGAGAAGTCTTCATGCACGTGGCCTGGAGGCGCAGTTGTCGTCATTTTGATCTGAAGCGCCGGATTATAACATATAACACGAAAAAATGCCACATGACAAGAAATCATAACCTCACTACCCAAAGGAGACAACATGAATCCCGGCGGACAAACTAGACGAGGAACAAAGCTCAAATTAAAGATAAACTCGTAGAAAAGGGGTCTGTCGATAGATGTCCTAATTAACATAGCCGACTTGACCTAGATGGCAGCCGAGTAGTCACTGTCCGTGCATGTGCCCCCAATGACTAGCCCAACTTAGTTGTCGCTGTTTAACCCTCGCAGTGATCTGAAGCACATGACACCTAATTTTGTGAGATGACAAGAAACCTTTTTTTAGATTTCTCACCACAACTACAGCCATGTACAACACAGCCTGCACGATATGTAGACGATAGCCAATCCAAGCGTGTCTGCTGGAGTTTGGTCACATGCATGGACGAACTGATCTTCCGTGTCTTGCAGGGATCGTCCAGGCACCAACGTAGTACAACACTTCTCTAGTACTATCGCTCGTCTCCCTCTTCTATTAAGTCACCCGACTTGCGGGGCCGGGGAGTGTGCCTATGGTCGGTTCTCAATTGTCGTCCCACATGTGTGTGCAAACGCAATATGACGCGCGTTCCATTCGGAGAGCAGCGTGCCAGACTGACCGACCGTCTGGGGTGCGACGCGAACGCGACGGGCATGCTGTATACTCCGTACATGTGTACCACCGTTTTCTAGATGCTTTGCTCCATGGCACGGGCGCAATCCATGGATACAAAATTAGTATACTGTATACTATTTAAAATTCGAGGGCGGGGAATTTCCTGCGCGGTAGGCGGCGGGGCAGTTTCGCCTAGTCGGTTCGACAGAGACACGAGAAGACGAGGGAGTAGGCTGCTGCAAACGTAGGGCTGTGTGATTTGACAGCGAGTTACTGCTGGACAAGTGGGGCCCCGTGATTTGACTTGCCATTATCATTTTAACTGCGGCGCTACGACCGGCGTGAGTCTCCCGATTCCTGACCACCTCCATACAGGTGCCTCTCCCAATGCTCCACCATGTAGTAGAGGCTGGCTCTTGCATGAGAGCCCACTTCTCCACTTTTTCCTTGCCTCTCTTTCCTCCACATATGCAAAAATGCCATGTAAAGCGCACTATTGTACTTACTTTTACTTGCTCCTACAGGTGCTTAAGCTTGCCACATAGGCATAAAGTCTGATGTGGCAAGTTAATCAAGAAGAGAGAGACTAGTTTGGTGACCCAAGGAAGAAACGGTGCTAAGCGCGTGTACCTAGGTGAAAAGACAATTTTGAGTCTATAGCTAATTAAATGAAGAAAACTTAGCAACACCATTTCATTGGAAGAGGTCACTCCTTGGCAAATGCAATAAATACTAGTACTCCCTGTGTCCCATAATATAAGAACGTTTTTGGCACTACACTAGTGTCAAAAACATTCTTATATTATGGGACAGAGGGAGTACGAAGAAAGAGATAGAGAGGAGTAAAAAAATACACTTATAGCCAACCTTATAGCCAACCTTGTTGTAGTATGAGTGACTAAGTGATGACTATGTATGACATGCCAACATCAGATAGCCTAACGCACCATGTTAAATCTCCAAGGGCGCGACCGCGCGAGCGACGTGACGGTCGTGGTAGGCGCGACCATGATACGGGTTGCTGGCAGCCCTTGGATCTGAGATCAAACGGTCACATGCTAAGTTGTTGAAAATTTACAGAATAACCCTCCAGGATAGGATATTCACCTGTAGGTCTAGAATCACGCCATGCAACCGTTCGATCTCAGATCCAAGGGCTCTCGGAAGCCCGTATCATGGGAGAATGGAAAGCCACTACCCTGCCGTTCGCACGCTGGCAGTTCGCTCCTACTCGTCCCCGCACGTCCTTCAATACTACGGCGGTTCGCTCCTAATCGTCTCGTCCATTCACATTACGGCAGTTCCACTAATCCTAACCCTCCTCCCAAATCCATGGCGTCCCAAATCTCCACGATCGGCGGTGTGTACAAGGTTAGAACCATCACCGGCGATGAGTTCGACGTCATCTACACCTGTTCTTCCGCGACGGTGAAAGGATGCCTTTCTCGCTTCAGACGCATGTTCGAAGACTCAGATGATGAGTGGGTCGCTGGGCTAGATGTTGAGTACACCACAGTCCTGGGGCGAGAGAAGGATCTAAAGGACGCAGAGAGGAAGAAGCCCGCCGTGATCCAGGTTTGCGTGCATGACTTATGCTTGGTCTACCACATATGCCATGTCGACGTTGAGTGCCAGGATTTTAAGGACTTCCTCGAGAGCAACCTAGTCAAATTCGTTACTGTAGACTTTGGTAACGACAAAGAAGTCCTGCGTCGGATAGGCCTCGTTGTAGGCAACACCTTTGACCTCCAGAAGAATCGGCTGGTGTCCTCTCGTCAGCCTTCAATGCTGACCCTGGCAGGAGCCATGGTTCATCCTTCGTACGGTAAACTTGAGAAACCTCCATACACGTTTCATCGTCATGCATGGCAGCGGAATGTACTAGATATAGACCACATCCACTACGCTGCAATGGATGGCTACCATTGCTTCAATATCTACAAGGGTTGGATGAAGAGCAATAGCCAAGTGTGCGGTTCAAGCAAAGAAGTATCGGCCAAGAGGAAGAGGGACAAGGACGAAGTCGAGGACGTGGATGAGGACTCCGAGTAAGGTGGCAGTGTCGTTGCTCATGGTGGTTCTAATGCAGTGTCTACCGGAATAGTTGCAAAGTTTAATTTCAGGTGTGCTTAATTTAATTTGAGGGGTTTGTTGTGCTGAGCCCCCAGCAGAACTATGTTATGTTTCTTCTCGTTACTTTAACTCTTCAGTACGTACATACTAGTATTTCTTACATTTCATCTTTTAGTTGGTATAGTACTACCACTCGTTTCTTTACATTATATACGTACAATATATATGGCCAACATCATATAGCCAGCAGTTTAGTTGTCAAAGAATTTCAGGGTGCTTAGTTTTGTCAAAGAATTCCAGGATGCTTAGAGGGTGCTTGGATCCAAGGGACTTATTTTAGTCTGACTAAAAATAGTCTCTTTAAGAGGCTAAAGTTCCAAGCACCCCTGACTAAAGAGGGGCTAAAACTAGTCTTGAGACTAAAATTTTTTAGTCAGGGGTACCCCTACTAAAATGTGGATTAGTCCTCTCTCTACTCATTTAACTCCTCTCCTTTAACACAGGCGAGTTCTGGATTGGAGGGTTTGGAGGATAATAAATGCTCATTAACTTGATTTTAGCCTTTTTAGTATTTGGATCCAAGCATGGGTGAGGCTAGCATGTTTTAGTCCCACTACTTTTAGTCATGGGTCTAAAACGTATCCAAGCACCCTCTTAGTTTTATTTGAGGGGTGGGTTGTGCTGGACACCATTATTGTGACTAGCCTTTTTAATAGTACTATATGCATAATTTGGCGATGAGCACCCTCTATATGTACCACCTTTTTTTAATTTCAAGTTTTGCTCCATGGCGCAATCCATCGATACTACTGCTGTACAAAAGTACACATTTTTAAAAGGCTAGAGTGCGGGGCAGTCTAGCTTTGTCGGTTTCACGAGGCGAGGGCCTTTGTGATTTGACGGCTCATTACTGCTGGAAGGCGGGGCCTTGTGATTTGACTGCTCGTATAAATGCGCCGACGACCTGATCGAGGAGGAGCAATGAACCGTGCGGTATACTCAAGTTTTCCACTGGAGTAGTACTGCGACGGAGGAGCACGAAACACAGCAGCCCAGTGCCATATGGCGATAAAAAATGATCTAATTTGCTAGTCATCTCATTGTTAGCATTGTTCTATTCATTCCCTCAAAAAACATTGTTCTATTCATGCCTCGCAGAGAACGTGACACGTGCGGCGAAACACCCGAAGCAAAAGATGAAACACAGGAGCAAAACAAGAAGGAAGATTATCACCCCAAATGATCTAATTCGCCGTGGAGTCGTAACTGCTTCTTCATCGCATCCACGACCTCCATCTCCTTGCGCGTCTCCTCCGCCATCTTCTTCATTCTGTCCATGACGCGGGATATCTCGACGCGAGCCTTCATCATCTGTTCCACGGCCGCATTACGTACCTTGACAGCAGCCGGGTGCTTGATGCGGAGCTTCGCCAACTCCTCCTTCTGTTCCATGATGAGGGCCTACAACATCTTCATCGAGGAACTATTATTCTCATGCAGCTTCTTCCAGCCGGCGTTCTTCTCCTTCAACAGGTCGATCTCGCGGCAGAGCTTCGCCTTGTCCTCCTGAAGTCGCAGGATTTCACCGGTCGCCTTCTTCTCCGAGGCAATGCTCTTCTTCAGCAGCATCACCAAGCCGGCGGTCAACTCCCCTTGCTGATTGAGCTCAGCGGGCATGTCGTCGAGGCTCTCCTTCAGCAACTCCATCAAGCCTTGGATGAGCTCCTTCTGCTTATTGAGCTGATCGGGCATGTCGTCGAGGGATAACGACTCCAGCTCCGCTGGCTCGGCATGTTCGCCTCCGCGGCTAGGGCGCTCCTGGGAGCCATCGCCTGCCCGTGAGAGATCTTTCGAGGTCTCTGCGTGGCGGCGAGCCCTCTTTTTTTTCTGCAGCCTTGGTTGCCGCTCCCTTGTTACGAGTAGTTCTCGACCTAGAGCTCTACTCACCGGCCATGGCAACGATGGACGAAGAAGAAGCACTTATGAGGAGGAAAGGTAGAGTAATTTTCGGTTAGGTAGTTCTCCTTTTTATAACCTAAGTACTAGCACTAGTACTAATACCTGCATAGTGGGAACACATTCAGGTTTGGTACGTACTAGTAGGTGTGAGCAGGCTTTCGAATGTGATGGGAACAAGGTAAAGATTAATTGATGGTTTTGGTTTCGAGGCCCGAAACGGCTCCCGATGAGTTTAGCAGAACATAAATTTCAAGTACTACACTGCTCAAATGCGTAAATATTATGTTACTGTCAAAAATTGGCACAGAATACGAAGGAGACCAATGGAAGTACTACTAGCAACCCACGATTTAACTACTCGCATGCGCGCAGTGGAGTAATAATGTCTTTCTTCCGCCCTCACGTCCACTCAATTTGCATGCGCTGTATTAATTGACCATCAATGAAGTGAACGACTTTACACGCGTCAAATTATCACATGGGGTGGATCTTGGTACAAAATTGCATCCGCCCGTGTACCCGCGTGTGCGTGCGAGGGAATGAGTGCGTGCGTGGCGTGCGTGCACATCTTTGCTTCGTCGATGTACCGCCAGTATGGCTCAGGGAGGACGAGTACATTCTTCTGGAACCAGCAGCACGTCACTGTGATCAATCCACGCAAGGAGGTCGCGACAACGCCTCCACATGTGCCACGTGGCTTCATGAACTGTAAGAGAGACACTGTGTAGCGTGCCATTGGTATTCTAATTTACGTGTTTTGCACATACTCGAAGTACTAGCAAGGTACACGTGCATTGCACACATCAGATTTTGCAACCAAATTATGAATAAATACCACACTATAGCATGTAAGCTCTGAGTCATATATGCCTGATGTAGCCCTTCGTTTAATTCTTATAGTTCATCTCATTCAAAATCAATTAGTTTTTATAAAAAAGCTAAGAACACGGGAATAGGAAAAACATGGGATTATAGTGGAATGTCGTCTTGAATCCTACAGGATTGTACGAGTGTTTGATTGTGCATAGAAAAAACGCAAAATTCTTTCAAAGAGGTTTGAGTGGATGGGATGTTTCCTATGAAATCTAGTGCAAATGAATCATATGGAAAAATTCCTATGGTTTACAATCCTACGAATCAAACAACCAAGATAGGAAAAATTCCTAATGATTAGAATCCTCCAAAATTCCTTTGAGAATCCTTTGAATCAAAGAAGCCCTTAATCTATTTTATGATTCATGGAATTGTGCGTTGTAAAGCATAAAGTAAAAACAAATAATGGCAATTCAACTAGAAAAAAAGTTTGGGCAGTTATGATACAGAAGATTCTAGAACAAAAGAGAACCACTGTTGTTTTGAGGTTTGTGCATTATGCTTAAGTTCAACCATGGAGTCTGCTAGATTGTACATGTGGCAAAATCCCGTGGGGGCTAGAAGATGGTGCGAGGGGCCGAGTGGAGGGAGACTATGAAGGAATGCACAAGTGCGAGATCAATATTTAGAGAGAGGGGGCGAACACGTGCGCTGTTGCGCGCAGTGGCGGAGCCATGAAAAATAAATGAGCTAGGGGGCCAAGCATTGCTAATCCTTTACGAGGAGGGTCAATTCATGAACTTAAACCATTTTTTACAGCAATTGTCTAATGATCACATTCATATTAGCCTCGATATATAGTGATGGTAGGGGGGAGGGGGGCAGGGCCCTTACTGTCCCCTGTCTTCGCCATTGTGCACGCGTCCGAGAGATGAAGCGGAAGGCATGGACGATGAGAGGGGGACGTTGGATATATAATTAATGTGGGTGTATTAGCTATATATGTTAATCCTATATAGAGAGGTATAGATTGATCGATGTGGACGTGGGAAAGAGGGTGAGACCTCACTGGATATATCGATTGATCAGTTTGTGTGGAAAACTATGAAAGACCTAGCTATATACACACATACATAGAGGAACATCGATTGTTGCGCATGCACGCGTGAGAGATAAAGAATGCCTGATATGATGGAGAGGGGGATGTGTGTGGGTGTGTGCCTTCATGGGAGACCGACGTGAAGAAAAAGATTGCATGCGTGCGATGGATAATGCCGACTTATAGTGTGTGTGCATGCATGCACGAGAGAAAGTTAGTGGTACAATTATAAAGAGAAGACTACTGTGTGGGTGTAAAAGAATAGGTGAGGTCATAATCAATGTAAAGTTGAATTCAAATATTTGAATAAGAGATCCTGATGTTTGAAACCCATGCATGCATGAATATAACGGAGATCTGCGCGGTGTGGTTTGGAAACGAGCATGTTGTAATGTATACACATTGAACAAGGTCAGACTGATTTGAATTTGAGATACTGATGGCAGACATCATTTGGCCACGTCGCATCCGTGCATGGACACACTATTCTAATTGGAGATGATGGGCGGCTTTCGCATCACATATCTATATCTATACCCCTATATTTATTATATTTTATATTTTTTTTATTGTGTGCGGGTAACTTTAACTTTGAAAGATGGTCGTTGGATGAGGCGAATCCGATGGTCCAAAGATGGCAAATTTGAGCACTACTGGCCGTTGGATATCATCTAGATTCCACCAGATTTCGCCACATGTATAATCTAGAAGACTCCATGGTTGAACTTAAGCATAATGCACAAACATCAAAACACAAACACTTCTTATTTGTTCTAGAATATTCCGTATCAGAATTGCCCAAATGTTTTTCTACATGATTTGCCATTGTTTGTTTTTACTTTATGTCTTACGACGCACAATTCCATGAATCTTAAAATAGATTATCTTTCTTATCAAAACTAGATGATTTTGAATGAAATGAACTATAAGAATTAAACGAACATCTACATCATGCATATATGACTCAAAGCTTGCATGCTATAATGTGGTATTTATTCATAATTTGGTTGCCAAATCTCATGCGTGCAATGCACGTGTACCTTACTCTAGTCTAAATGGTGTTTGTGTGTGTGTTGTGCGTGTTGAGGTGCACATTGTCTTTTTTTGTACACGTTAAGCTTGTTCTTCCGAAATTGGCTTTGGTGGTAAGACTATCCATAGTGGTGCAGAAATAATGCAGCCTTAGTCACCTTACCTCTCTCCACATAGTACGTTGGGTCCCACCAGTCAGAGGGTGAAACAAACAAATTAATAAGAAAAATTAAAAATGCCAGCGGTGTATCTTACCTCACACATCTCGCTACTGCTCGGGAACACTGTCCAATTGATCCCTCTGTTCGCTCGCGTACTATTTTAAGTGAATCCTTATTATAAGATGCACACAAATTTTGGGCACTTGTATTCGACTTAAGTCAGTGTGCCACCGTATCTCGTATACTTACTACTCCCTCCGTCTAGGTGTAATAAGTCACGTTAGAAGGTGCAACGGGACCAAGGTGCGTGCGTGTGTGTGTGTGTATGTGTGTGTGTGTGTGTTTAACAGCATGTGTGTGTTAGAGAGAGCGACAGATCGACCTACTCCTACAGAGAGATGTTGTGTAGTGTACGATTTTAGCCACGAGAGTCGGTGCATCCTCTCGTTTCCGGGCGTGTCCGGTAGGGACATGCGGACAGCTGCCACGCCCGCTCCTGACCAGCCTGGCCCACCCAAAGCCCCTCCATCGCCCGCGCGCGCTTCCCGCCCGAAACGGTCAGCGCCGCTCCAAAGAATCGGTGCCGCATTCATGCTCGGGCAGAGCGGACGCGACCTCTCACTGGCGCAAGAGTGATGGTTGCTTCGTCCGTCCAACTTACTGTTGGGTCTATGTGATTTGACGGCTCATTGGTCTTTATTACTGAGGTGGTAGGACTGCTGGATGTCCCACGCTTTCGGCGAAAGGAGGTACTACTACTATATTACAATTTTCTCCATTCTTACAGCGGAGGCGTGCAAGAGTAGTGAAAACACGCAGGCTCAGTGATTACATGGCCCACCTCACACTATCACCGTGCGACACCTAACTCTTTACATAGTACTCCCTCCGTTCCTAAATATTACTAGATGAGTCCCCACACGTTGCCGCGGAACAGCAGTATATCTCTCTGCGCAAAATTATCAATTTCATAGAACTAAAAAAAACTCTATAACCGCATGACAAATGTGGTAGCCAAACTAAATAAACTCCCATCATCATTTAGATCATCCCACGTAAGGAAAAAAGATCAGCCAACTCCTACTGCATAATGGGATTATATTTTTCTTTTTGACATGTTAATGGGACTTAAAAGCTCACTTACATGCATGCTACCGGTGCATGCTTGCATGCAGACATGTTGATGTGATTTAAAACCCACTCACATGCATGTGCCACGGTATTTCTGCATGCTTGCATGTGGCTTAGTGCGGAGCCTCTCAGCGTCTAGATCAGACGGCTATTATGGACTGATTTACTTCATCTAACGGCTACATCAATTTTGATGATGTGGCTCAAGGAGAGGATAGAGAATTCCTAGTAGTGGGGGCTAGCTATTACTAGTAGATAAGTCTTTGTAGAGATTCCACTACATACGGAACAAAATGAATGAATCTACACTTAAAATACATCTATATACATCCGCATGTGGTTCATGGTGAAATCTCTACAAAGACTTATATTTAGGAACGGAGGAAGTACTAGTATAGTATGTACTGTAATTTATCAGCGAGATAAATTTGTACAATGCTATGAAGCTTCCAGCTTCTGTTACATGTATCTTGCGTCCAAGGTTGCCCGTTGCAACATTTCATCAAATACAAAGGAGACTAACATGCATGCTATTGCATCTCAATGATTGACAGATCATAGCAAATATGTACTCCCTCCGTTCCAAAATAAGTGTCTCAACTTTGTGCAAACTTTAGTACAAAGTTGTACTACTACTAAAGTTGACACTTATTTTGGAACAGAGGCAGCTAAAGAAAAAAACGATCCATGCAGTCCCTAGCCCTTGAACCGTGAACCCTGACCAGGCTTCAATTTGCTGGCAATGTTCGAGCTTCCTAATAAATGAAGTTTGCAACCTTTTGACCATCGGATCATTTTGTGCAGTTTCACCAAAATCGAGATGAGCATCCCTGTGGCAAAGAAATTGAAGAAGCGTGATTAGAATAAGATTACTGGGACTAGTTGATGAGACATAAACTCATCACAAATACAGTACGTAGAAGCCAGTAGAGGTATGTGCGGGGCAAAGAAGTAGAGAAATATCCACAGGGAGTGATGTGGGCAGCTGGAGCAGTGGTGCAAGCCGGCTGTAAAGGGAGTTGTACCTGAGGGGCGTAGCTCAACCTTGAGGAGGGCGGTGGGAGGCGGCAACTGCCCACGTCGCGGCAGTGAGCAAGGGACGAAGGCAACCACACCAGCTTTGTGAGAGAGAACGGCGGGGACCCCTGATCGGGACGTGCCGACAGTGGGTTTTCGCCGTCGGCGACGGCCACCGCATCTACACTAAGCATCCACCCCTTCCCCAAGCGGACGTGATCCGCCGGGATGTTAGAGATGTGGTCTTAGTCCTTTTGTGCGAGAGAGTGTGAAGAGAGCAACCCCAGCAAGCAACCGTGTAGGCTGGCCCGTCCTGACTATGTATATAGTGGAGCGGTTTCCTTTTCTCTCCATATGAACCTCTCATATTGCGTACGTGCCACTGAAGAAAAAAAACTTTATTTATAAATGACGCGGCACCTACTACTCGTTCTCCTATAACCTTGTGCTTGGCATCTCCAAAATATTAACCTTGCGATTGGCTCTTCGCCTCTTCGGGAAGTCGAGCAATAATGGTAGTGCAGTATATATCGTTCTGGCTATATGAGACCGAATGAATTGCTGCACGTCTACCACGTGGGTGAGGGTCAATGGGCGAGGGAGAGTGCTACATACGGAGCAAAATGAGTGAATCTACACTCTAAAATACGTCTATATACATCAGTGTTTGGATTATGTACTAGTAGTTCATATTGAAATCTACTAAATGACATATATATTCCAAACAATATGATATAATCTCTATAACCAAGGTAGTAGGGACGAGGAGTAAACGGAGGGAGTAGTAAATTTTTCTCCTCGTCCTGCGAGCCACCGCACGCATGGGCGAGGGAGCGGGCGTAAGGCGGAGCAAGCTTCACCTCATCCCGCGAGCCACCGCGCCCGTGGGCAGGGGAGACGGCGTACTAAGCAAGCTTCTCCTCGTTCTGCGAGTTGACGGGACACATCAAAAGTACTCCAGTGTATAGAGCCTTGCCTCTAAGGTAGGCCCCACATGGTTTGCCTCTTTTTTTAACATAACACGTCAAGTCGCAATTTGTTTGTTCACCCGTGGTAGACGATCCTCCCTCCACCAAGTGGACAACCAGTACACGTGCCAAATTACCACGTGGGCGGCCTTTTTCGTACAGAAATGAGCTCCACCGTGTACCCGCGCGGGTGTGGTTGGGAAAGAGACGGGAGTACGTGCGCCGTGCATGCACCTCTTCTCTTCGTGCACGTCCCCCACCTACGTGGGTGTGTGTGAGAGATACAAACCGCGTTCATGATTGTTTTTTGTTTTGGGGTGGGGGGTTTATTTCGTGAATTATTTGTGGGAATATGTGTTGATGACATCTCAAACAAAATTTTGCATGCAATGTGTGTGAAATGGAGGCCTATCCATATCATACATAGAGGGTCGGGCAATCCACGAGAAGAAAGGGAGGGGTCATAGCTATCGATAGAGTCGAAGAGAGGATCAAGTGGGTGGGTGCGAGATCGATGAAGAGAGCCATCGAAATTGTGTGTGTGTGCAAGTCAAAGATATAGGGCGACTGGCCTACCGGAACGTTAGAGGGCACATGTC